>NW_022111321.1:14317512-14327622 GCF_000313985.2 Echinops telfairi
GGCTCTTTTCGTTCAAGCCGGGCTCTTTACTCTGGAAATGAATGACCAGAAAGATCTAACTGAGCTTTTACTTTGATTACTATAAAGCAGATTCAGAATCAAGCTATTTTTTTTTTTAAACAGCTGAGTGTTCAGGGGAGAAGCACAGAAACAGGCTGAGAGAGTAAGGTCACACGCCATGTCATTCACTGTTTGTTGTTGCTCTTGTTTTCAGAAATGCCAGGATACCTGAGTAACATTAGCTGAGCACTTGACTCATGGGTCCTGTCACAGAGCCTGAAAGAATCCACACTAAGGAAAGCCAGTTCCGGCTTTCCTTTTTCTCCCTAGATACTGTCTGTACGAACCTAGCAGAGTCCACTAAAGACTTCCCATGAACCCACCCCCACCCCACCCCCAAATCTCTCTCCTAAAATCACAGCCACATAAAAGAAACACTTACCATCCATAGCTTTCCTGATTCAATTCTTATGGGGCTTGAAAAATACAGTGGGGGAATAAAAAAAGGAACATAACACGTTTTTCCTGTTGGGACAGGGAATGAGTCAGACTTGGGAAATTGTTACTGCATTACGCCAGTGGGTGCCTAGATTAATAGGCATGCTTTGTTTTGTCTTAAGGAGAGACTCTAGGTCCATTTCCCAGGGTCCCTTTTCATAAAACAATAATATAACAGAACCAGATTTCCGGTTGAGTTTTTCAAAATTAGCAATTAATAAAAAACAAGGAAGAGTAATATTGAATGAGGATCTGCTTTTGAAAGGCTTACAACTGAGGGAGAAAAGCAAGAAAGCAAACTGTGTTATCTTGGAAAAGTCACTTAAGGGAAAAAAGGTAGGTAATACCAAGAGTAGATTATGGCGGATATGGCTAGGGTAAAATGTAACACCTTCTCCTTTCTCTCCGTCTTGGTCCATTGTAAAGTTGTTTCAGTATTTAATATTTTCTGCTTTCTTATTGATTGAAGTTTTTCTGTATTTGATTTTGTTAATATTGTTGTTTATTTGCTTGACTCTTGTTTTTGTTTTGTATTATTTTCTGTATATGAGATCCATATAGAGCAGTGGTTCTCAATGCCCCTAATGCTGCGACCCTTTAATACAGTTTCTCATGTGGTGAGCACCAACCATGAAATTATTTTCATTGCTACTTCATAACTGTAATTGTGCTACTGTTATGAATCATAATGTAAATATCTGAGATGCAGATACATTTTCATTGCTGCACATTGAAAATAATTAAAAGTTATTAATCACAAAAACAATAAGTAATTACATAGTGTAAAATGTTTATTTCTAATTACCAGTAGATGGAATTTTGTCTTGAAGCATGGTGTAGCATGGGTAACAGTCTACAAACCGGATACTCGTATGTGGGTATATCTGCATGTGGGCGAGCCCACCTGGAGACAGAAGGCGAGGTGTCCCAGTTCCTAAGACCATTGGGAATATGTGTTTTCCGATGGTCTTAGGCGACCCCTGTGAAAGGATCGATTCCCAAAGGGGTTGTGACCAACAGGTGAGAACTGCTGATATAGAGACAGTAACTGGATTAACAATTACCTAGGGGCGTGGCAGGGAAGGTTGGGGGGAAAGGGGAGCTAACAACAGTGAGCACACAGGAAACGTTCTGGAATTTATTGTGGTGATGATTGCACAACTCCTCTTATGATGACTGAAGTATTCTACAGTGTTATATATGAATTATGTACCAATAAAATTATATTTTTAAGAGTAGAGAATCTGCAAAAAACAGTATGCTAAAGAAAGATTTCAGCAAATGATGAATTTACAAGTTATTTGGACTTGAAAGAATGGCAAGCATTTTAATATTTGGGTGTACAAATAAGAAGGAATCTTTCATTAAACTTAGTTTGAAAACCACCAGGCCGCAGAGAAAGATGGGACTTTCTACTCCTTTAAACAGTTATTGTCTCAAACCCCCAGGGGCGGTTCTACCCTGTCTTACAGGGTTGTTAATGAGTAGACAGGTCTCCGTGGCAATGAGTGTGGTTTGCTTTGGTGCAGTGTTCAGGCGTGGCAGATGTATCACACGCAATAGATCCTCGGGAGACAACAGTCATGCAGTAGCATCATTTTAAAGAGGAAATACTGGCTCTCACCTAGATTATTCTTGCACACAGTCATATTGCTAATCCTACCAGAGACCAAATTTAGATTTGCTCTTGTAATTCCCCAAACCGATCTTTTTCATATACACATCCAGGAGAGAAAATGTACTCAGCCCCGGGAAGCAGCTGAAAAATTGAAGGCATAGAAATCAGAATAATATGAATGGGAACAAACCCAGTTTGGGAGCAGGACAGTATGTGCTTTTTTGGATACAGTGTCTATTATGGAACAATATAAAGCAACAAAACTAAGTTACCTAGGTAAGTTTATTTCTTTACAAAACACGTAGCAATAGCTGGCATTTTATTGCTGTTTATTTGTCATCTGTCCCTTTTGTACTAGGGATGCATTCCCAGGAAGGTGGCTTTGTCCATCTTGTTGTGTGTCTTCGTTCCCAACACTCAGGACCGTACGCATTGTCTGAATCTTGACCAGTACAGAAGGGGCTTCAAAAAGTTCATGGAAAAAATGGCATTATTTGTGAATTCTCTCCTCCCACAGGTTTTTGAAGGTCACTCACAGTGTGTGATGTGAACGTTTTAGAAAGAAAGAATAAATATCCTTCAGAGCAATTTAGTATGTGAAATGTAACTTAGGAACATAACCTACTATGTAAGCCAAACAATTCAAAATTAAATAGTGAAAATAAATATAGAAGATAAATGTGAATTATTTAATTGAATCTCAGCAAATTTCTTTATTCATTCTGATTTATTAAATACAAATGTATGGAACGTTTAATAAATGTTAGGCCTGAACTAGGGTCTAGGGATTTGAACAAGTGGAAAGCATTGTCTTTGCTTTTAGGGATTTATACTGCCTACAGGAGAAGGCAGATTGAGAGTTCATAATTAAAAAACACATGGGTACAAAATTTAAATTTGTGCAAGTTGCACAGGTAACACATTTGATCAATTGCCCCACTGCAAAATTATCAGGATTTGTGATAGCATTTGTGAAGAATAAAAAGTTTGGTTAGTTTTCCTCTCACAAATTTCATGTGAGCTATAACAAATCAATGAAATCTTAGGTTATAGTCATATCAGATCACTCACTATTTTCTGTGAGACGACTAAATATCAGACATTGTGCTCAGTGAGAATAATAAAAGTTGGTAAGAACATAGATTCCTGATTTCATAGAGCTTGCATTTAAAAAAAATAGACAGTTAATAAATACCTGATAAATAATGAAAATAATTGCCATTTGTAGTGTACTGTAAAGGAAACACACATATGTGGGGCAGGGCGTGTGTGCTTTAGAGTCCTGTCATTTCGTAATGAATTTACACAAACCTGGTGGCTTAAATAGCATGTTTATTCTCTTAAAATTCTGAATGTCAAACATTTGCAAGGGGCTTCACCTGGCTAAAGTCAAGATGTGAGCAGGGCAGACTTTCTTCTGGCGAAGCTAAAGAAGCATGCATCCCTTTGCCTTTTTCAGCTTTTAAGATGCACACAAAGATCACTGGTGGTGTAGTGGGCTAGGCACTGAACTGCTAGCTATATGGTCAATGGTTTGAACCCACCTGGTGCTCCTTAGGAGCAAGAAGAAGCTGTCTAAAGCCTCAGGAACCCCACAGAGCAGTCTTACTGTGTGCTATCAGATCACTATGAGTCAGATTCATATTTCACACATTACACATTCTGAGTATTTATCGATGCTTGTGATTGTTTTCGCCTTATCTTGAATCATTTTCCATCAGCCAATAAAAGGCCTGAAAGCTTTTCCTTCAGCTTGTATTTGGAGGGCTCCCTAATCCGAGGTGGTCATTTTTTTTTTGGCACTATATCAGTGTTTTGATGCTGTTCATTAAGTTTGCACTCGCTTGATCTTCTTTTTCTGTGTCTGTCTCTCACTCTTGGTGGAAGTAGATTGTCAAATTCTCTTTCTTAGTCTGTCTTTCACCGGAAGTTCCACTGAAAACCTGTACACCCTGGACAACCCTATGGGTATTGGAAATAATGGTGGCATTACTTCCAGCATCATAGCCACACCAAAGTTATTATAATATAATAAATGCACAGGTGATGAATTAAGGCCTGTTTTTAAGAGTCATGGCTATTAATGGGCCATGATTAAAGCTAAACCAAGTTTCAACATTGCAAAGATTTATTTACAGATTTGAATTTGTTCACATAAAAGGGTGTTAATGTGTTAAACTTATCTATAAACCCAAAACCAAACTCACCGCCATCGATTCATTGCTGACTCAGAGCAGCCCTCCTGTGGCTTTCTGCGACGGTAACCGCTCAGGAGAGTAGAAAACCCAGTCCTCCTGCTCAGCCCACCACAGAACCACTACACCACCTTTTCTACAGAAACATGATGACTAATGGTCTATATCTTCCACATGCAGGGCATTTACTTGTGGTGAGAGAATGCGGAATGCAACCTCATGGAAGTGAGGGAAGCCTTCTGAGCTAGACTGAGCTCCTTTCCCCAGAACCCTTCCACTCAGCCTGAGTCAGCAGGGAGAAAAGGGAAAATGGAGAAGTGGACTTCTCGTGACAATGTGTATGTTCGTGCTGACGCATGAGTTTAAGGTAGGGAAGAAGAAACATGTCCCTAATGTCTTACTTTCTTTCTCTGTGTCTCTCATTTAGTTTCTATCAAAAGTGTAAGAAATGACCAATGAGATGGTAGTTTTGTAGGATAGGAATTGGACCCCAGTCCCTAGTGGCTGACGAAGATGTCTGTCAGGGGAATGGACTCTTCATTTCTACTTTTGCTTGAATGAACCCGGACAGCAAGGAAGCCGCTGCAGGTAAGGAGGCCCAGCCCAGCCACCTTCTTCCCCTCCGCATCACTGCCTGTCTTTTCCCCCTGCCCTGGGCCTCGCCGTGGTTACCGGGAGCCGCTGTTGCTGAGAAACCAGCCTGCACTACTCATGAGGCTTCTTTGCAGACACGCATGCTGAGCGTTCCCCATCTTCAGTCCTCGAAGAACCATTATTGGCTAAGAGAAAGGCGAAATGGATTTCTTTGTTTGGACCTTGCATGTTCAGTTCAGTCCATTTTAGCAAAAAGTTCTGAATTGCAGACACGCGCACACAATCTCACACATTCGCTGCCTGTAGTTCATTTAGTCAAAGATCTAGACTGTTGTATCCACAAGTGGCCATCGAGAAAGGAAGAGTCGTGAGAAGCTACGCAGAGCGGGCCTCGACCCTCAAAGGGCGAGAGGACACGTCTAGATGTAAGACAGCAAGAACGCAGTTTCTTCCTGTATTAGTCCTTTTGTAAGCACACATTTATACCGCCATATGAGAGAAATTATACCACGAATCACGTACTTCTACGTCAAGGCGTGATACAGGCTGGTCTCTGGTTCTTGAATCAGGATCAGCCCCCATAATGTTTCAGAATGAATTTCCTCTTGAACTTCTTATGTGGAGAGTAAATTTAACTTAGAATCTGAGGCAGTGATAGGGGTTTTTATTTAGAGAAAATCTGCCTTTCTTCAACTATTCTTTATCAGCAATTATTTATCATTGTATACCTTCCCCCCACCCCCTTGGGAGCTTTTCATAGTGTGCTTGGTCTCTAGATTACAGTTAAACTGTAGTTACTCTCAAATCCTATGTTTATAATGGACTGTGCAGTTATAAAAGTTATCAATGTCTCATATTATCAAGGAACGTGTTTTACAATGTGCTTTATAATCCCTATCTCCTCTGTGGACTTTCAGATATGGTTATCTTTTGTGGGTCTAAATATGGGTGCCTACTGTTAGTCCAAGAGTGTGAAATGAAGTATACATGGGTTAATACTAATTGGTACTCTGGCAGTTAGCAGCTTGCTATTGCTACTTCCTTTTATTATTTTTAAAAACAATTTTACTAAATACCTCTGAAAGTAGCTTTACTCTTTGAAAAACAATAGTTAAATTCTTGGGCTATGTGGGTTTTTCCCATTCAAAGCATAGAAGCAGTCACTTTGTAAAGAACTCTAAAATAATTTAGATAGGGACAGTGTTAGAAACCAAAATCTTGGAGGTACAGATTGATGCTGTAGTATTTTTTAATTAAGGTTATAGTTAGAAGGAAGGCTTAGTTATCCACAAAGCAAAAATTTATTTTTCCTCAAAAGAGTCAGAAGTTCATGTATTCATTTCCAATTTATTTTGCTTTTGATGTTATTCTAATATGAGAGTATGTTCATCTGTTTTATCATTTATTTTCTTTATTAAACATTATCAATACATTGTTATATCAAGCTATATATTTATATTAGTGTTCTCCACATACCATTCACTAACTTGGTTATTGATTCACTTATTTTATGACTGACTAGCACCAAGAAATTTAGTTAAATGTTAACAGATTAAAAATAAAAAGAAAGCACAATTTTTAAAAAGCATCTAAAACTTCCATGAACCGAAGTCATTTAAGGTATTAATAAGCTCCAAAATCATTGCTGTTAGGATGTTTCTGACTCATAGCAATCCTACAGGAAAGGGTAGAACAGCCCCTCTGGGTTTCGGGGCAGGTACTTCTTTACACAACTAGAAAGTCGCAGCTTTCTCCCCAGGAACTCCAGGAGTGAGTGGCTGGTGGTTGTGAACTGTTGGTCTTGTGAGCAACAGCCCAGCACATTTTCACTAGGCACCAGATTTCCTTTAAAGAATTACAGCAAGTACCAAATGATTAAGCAAAGTTAATAAATATGATGACAATCAAGTACAAGACTTTGAGAAATATTTTTATAAATATTTTCATGGGAAGTAGAATCTTCTTTTTTATATGTGATTTTTTCTACTAGTTAGTATGGATGAATATTTCACTTCACTCTAGAAAGTCATCTGATAGATGTAGGATATTTATTACTGCAATGTTTCTTAAGAGTACAACCTTTGACATTCTAATTATGAATGACATTATATGCAACCAAATTAATAATTAGACTCATCAGGGTTCTTTCCAACTCTACTAAATAGTTTTGTGTAGAACAATTTCTGTTCCCAAGATTCAATTAATAAAAGATAGCTGTACATTTGGATTACAACATATTGTGATTTCAAGGAAGAGGAAGTGAGGATGGCTTGGTCTTCAGGTGAGTCTGTGTTAGGGCAATGATCCTCTTCAAAAACGTAGTTTCTTCTAGATTGTAAACTAAAAATCTGAAATCAAGGGATCAGCTCTAGGGTAAGGCTTTCTGTGTCTCTGGCCCTGGGAATGGTCTCTGTCTCTTTCAGCGTCTATTTTCTGGGTTTGATGGGGCATGGAATTAATTCTCACCGTATCTGAGTTCCTTGATTCTATGCCTAATTTCTCCCTTTTATATATCCGAATGGATTCATATAAAACATGGCCTGATGTGCCACATTAGAATCACAAAGAAAACACTATGCTAAATGGAATTACACCACCTATATCCCACTCCATTACTATTGAGTAAATTTCAACTCATAGTGACCCCATAAAATCCAGCAGAGCAGCCCCAAGGGGGTCCAAGGCGGCACATGTTTCTTTTCTTTCTTTTGTTCATTTGTTCTTTCTTTTTAACCCTTTCTACATGTGCAATTTAGTGATATTGACTGCATTTGTTGAGTTGTATAACCATTCTCCCTTTCTTTCTCCTGATATATTTCTTCTTTCTTACCATAAACTTGAAGGAGCCTTAGTGGCATAGTAGCTCACCCGTTGGTTTGCTAAGCACTAAGTTGGAAGTTGGAAACCACCCACTGCAGCACAGGAGAAAGATGAGACTTTCTACTCCCGTAAAGAGTTGCAGTCTCAAAAACCCACAGGGATATTTCGACTCTCTCCTACAGCTCACTAGAAGTTAGAATCAGCTTCGTGGGGTTGTTTGTTTATTTGTTTGTTTGTGCAGAAACGCATTACCCTTAAGATTTTATTTAAATTGTTTAGTTATTATTATGAATTTGATCCCATGTAGATATGTGTTAGTCCAGGTAGACTAGAGAAACAAAATTCATAGACAATCATATGTGTAGAAAGAACTTTATACACAAGAGCAATTGAATATTGAGAAAACATCCCAGCCCAGTCCAGATCAAGTCCATATGTCTGCTATTAGCTCAGATGCCCGATACCAATCCATAAATTCCTCTTAAGACTTACAAAATGCATGCAATGATGCCAAATACAGGAAGATCACAGGCCAGTGGGTGGAAAGTTTTGTGGATCCAGTGGTGGTAGAGGCATCTCAGAGCTGGTTGGGGTCTCCACATGGCTCCTTCAGCTCCAGGACTCTAGTGTAGCTCCATGTGTCTTGTCAGCTGCAATGTCGCTCAGGGAGTGAGTGTGTGTGCCACCTCCAGTGAGCTATTCATCTCCTTAGCGCTTTCAAATGAGGTCATCAAGCTGTGACCTGATTGACAGACTAAACTCCACCCCATTTGTTCTGAAGTCTCAAATTTGCCAACAGATTTTATAACTACCACAAGGTAATTAGACTCATCAGGTTTAAAAGAGAATAATTAAAAGAGAATAATGCTGCAGACTGACTTTATTTTTTTAGCAGTTCAGCTAAAGTCTTGTTTGCTTTTAAGAAGGTGTCAGGGAATATTTTTAGCTTTAGGTTTAGAGATTACCTCAGTGAAGTACTTTCAGTCCATTCTCTGTGGCTCAAGAGAATGGGACTCCGTGAGAACTAAAATTCTGTTTTGCAATTTTTCCCTTCAGATAATTATCTCTCTATGGAATCTCTGATCAAAATGTTCGGCAATGGTGTCTAGGCACCATCTAGATCTTCTCGTCTCCAGGTAAAGGAAGTAGTTGTTCAGGGAGACAGTTTGCTGCACATCTATATGTTCCTCCTGCTTCTGACTCTCTTCCTCTGTTGATCTGGATAAACAGAGCCCACTAGTCATGTTGTTGTTGTTGTTGTTAATGTCATTGCAGTTGTTGTTGTTGTTAATGTCATTGAGCCAGTTATGACCCACGGCAATTCATAAATGACAGTATAATTGATACAAATTGACTGGTCTGGTGCCTTTTTCAAATAAGAAAGTCAATCAGAGGTCATCAGGTCAATTAATGGTTGTATCATTTTCATCTCCCACTTTAAGATTTTCCTCCTGAATTAGCCCTCTGTTCTGTAACAAGCTATATATCTACACCCACTTATTCCATAAAGATCTAATATGGACACTAGGAGCTTCTACACATTTTCAGTATGCTAAAAATATCATGTATTTCCTTCATATTAGAGCTCAGGAGTCCCACAGGAATGACCTGTTGGGACTTAAAATAGCCCATTTTTTTTTCCTTTTCTTTCTGAAGACTCTTGTACCCTGTGGTCTAGTGTGGAAACTGCGCAGCTGTGTTTATCCAAATATGTGCTCCTCTTCTCTTGTTCTCTCGGTGAGTCATCTACTTATTCCTTAAAGCCATAGGATCTACTTTTAACCTTCCCAAACCAAACCCCAAACCTACTACCCTTGGGGCAATTCTGATTAATAGACACCTTATAGGACAGAGTAGAACTATCCCATAGGGTTTCCAAGATTACAAATCTGTGCCGAAGTCATCTGCCTCATCTCTCTCCCAAAGAAGAAATGATGAGTTTAAACCACTCACCTTTGAATTAGCACTACAACATGCCACCCGGGGTGCCACTATGAGCTTCAATTTATGAGGCTCTCATAAGAAAACTCTGAATCTCATATGAAATAAAAATCACATCCATTGCCCTCAAGCCAGTTCTGATTCATGACAGCCCCGTATGTTAGAGAACCTGGCAGCTTCATAAGCTTTCTTCTCTATGATCTTCCAGAAGCATTTGGCCCAGGCACGTTCCTGAAGCAGAGACAACGCATCCCTGCGCTGGCCAGGGGAGTACCAGCAAGCCACAGTCTGAGGGCACAGGTTTTCAATTGCTCATGGTCAGAAAGAACTCGAGAGGCTGAGTTTATGTGGAGATTCAAACCGGAGTTAAGACCCCTGGTAGCCATAGTGACCTTTTCCAGCTGTTGTGTTCAGAATTTTAGCACCAGTAAGAGGGTACTTATA
>NW_022111321.1:14329190-14330176 GCF_000313985.2 Echinops telfairi
CCTCTTTTCTGTTTCACATGCCGTTCGTTATTCACTTCCCTGTAACATCAACTGAGAAGCTGATACATTTTCTCCAGAAAATAAATAAGTCATAATAAATCTCCCGCTGGATAAGCCTCCTCCTGGACACACACACACACACACACACACACACAGGGTTGCTGGGAACTGGGATTGACTCCATAGCAGTGGGCTGGGTTGGATGTTTAGTATAATGAATGTGAAGCATGTAATCATTGTCTGAACAGGATGTTCCTTTAAAAAGCAATTGAGATTGCCCATTTCAAGGCTGTTCGGAAGGCAGCTAAGCACGGTGCCTGGCAACCTCATTCTGTGTCTTCCTGCTTCTTGCCACCATGCTCAGAGGTTGCGGCATTAACTCCTCCAGGACTATGTATGCCCCATCCGTGCTATCTTTGCTTACTGTGAACTCTCAGGGTTTTACCCCTGCCTGAGTTGTTCAGGAGAGTACACTTGCACATTTTGCCTTGTGATTTGTTCATTTTAAACTAAAAAGCTCCATCTTAACTGTAAGCAGTATTTGAATAAAAAAGGAATGAATGCTAATAATTTGGAAATAGATATAGGATGTTTATAAAACTTTAATATATATTCTCATTGGCAGCTGAAGTGATTATAATAGATTGTTTTCATCATGAGATTTCTAAGGGAATATAGTATAGTATAGTGATTTGATTGTATAGTATAGTGATTTGATTGCTTAAACCAGTATAATTTAATTCAATCTTTTGATAAATTTCTTTCATCTAAAAATTTCAGCACACCTTTGAACACTTATGGAAAAGCTTTAATGAGAAGAAAACATCATCCGAATTTGCATTATATACACATATTATAGTTTTCAAATCTAAAAAGTATATTTGTATAATGAATATCATGATAGAGTTATATTTACTTTTCTTTAATATGGACTGTTACATTAAGTATATTGAATAGACACCTTATAGGACAGAGTAGAACTATCC
>NW_022111321.1:14330694-14336521 GCF_000313985.2 Echinops telfairi
GAGGGAAAACATGGTTAATGAAACGAAAAACTTTCAGTGAACTTTAATGAGTAGCTGACAGAACTAAGAAGAGAAAAGTCGAGCGTTCCAAACTCAGGACCCTCTTAAACCTGGTTACTGATCTTTCCCTTTGTTGTTTTAATTGTGCCTCTGTAGCACATAATAAGAGTCTTGGTTGATATCACAGAAGTATAATATTCTGATAGCATTTTGTATGTGTATAGTTTCTAGATTTGCCATGTGACTTTAGACAAATCTAACTGAAAGTACACGGGGTCAAAAAGTACTCTGCAGAGCCACTATGAGCTCTACAGAAGTGGAAAAGACTTACAATGGACGTGATTGAAACGTACGCCCCTAGTCAGAGAAGTTGGTAGACACATTGCAAAACAAATTCTAGGAAGGGAAAAGATATATTTTATGAGAAGCTTAATGCTGGGCAGAACAAACTACAAAGCCCTAAGAGAAAAGATAATATCTAGAAACAGTCATTTTTAGTAAGATAGAATGAAGGTTTAACTATCATTCAAGCATGGCTTTTTTCTTTCCTATTCCTCTTGTTACATAAAACAAAAAAAACAATGATTTAGATTTCGCTATTCTTTTCCTGTTTTGTTTCCAACCAAGAATGATATAAACAAATCACAATAAGATCATAAGGCAATACGAAACCATGTGTTATCAAAATTCAAAAGTAAAGGAAAATGCTAGGTCGTCCTCTAAATGATAATGGGTGCCCATTTCAGAAAGTTAGGAAACATTTAGAGAAAACACATTAGCTTCAGAATTGGCATCACCCACCTGTTTTTTAAAGACCATAATGATCACAAACAAAATTTTAAAAGGTGAATGCTTGGGAGGCCCAAAGCCCGTCACAGTCAGCACCACTGGGATCCTGCTAAAAGGGGTTCTGCAGGCAACAAAGACCCTCGTGAGGAAACTCTAAGTTCCTAGTTTTGTTAAAATGGCCATTTCTTTTCATAACAGGATGTATTTCAATACCTAATTTTTCTCTCCACCTTTGTCCAATGTTGTACTTGTTTCTTGAGTTTCCTTAAGTATACAAATGGCACAAATACTCGCAGATAACATATTATAAGAAGTCATCTTTAACAGTGCTATCATGTCATGAGCTTAGAGTTCCCATCCAGGTTTACATAAGGTCTGACCTTGAACCAAGCCTTTTTTATTTACTTTAAAAATATCTATCTTACTACTTACAGTAATTGTAAACTATGGGTTAGGTAACAGTCTACACATCCCTTATCAGACTCACATGCTGATGATGCACAATGGTTAACCGGGAAGCAGAAGAGCCCAAGCAGGCTAAGACCAATTAGCCCCCGAGTTTTGGAGGGGTCACAGTGTGCATAGTTCAATTCACTTAGCTTTTATCTTTTTCCTCCAGATCCGGAGCATCTGGTTTTTCCTCCTCTTTGACTTTCCCTGTGTTTGTTTAGAGGGATTCTGTAGTGTTTCTGGCTTATTAACTATACTAACCCAAGTTGTGAATTTCAATTTTTAAATTACTTTCTCCTTGAATTGTAATCTAACAAAGCTCATTTTACATTATATGGAGAATAACCAGATCCTACAAGAATTCCTTTCCTCTTTAATTGCTATTGCAATTAACTAGGTTCATCAATTTTGTTTTGAGAAGTGGTAATGGATTTATAGTATTATGTCAAGTCATATCTTTTTCTTTGTGCTCAATAATATTTCCTTGAACAACAATTGATCAGGTTTATAGGCATGGACTTGCCATAGAAAAGGAGCTTCTAATTGCTCCCATGGGCTAATTGACCTTGATGTTTTAAATAGTTGTGCTAAGTGGCTAAGTAGGCAGACATACACTAAGATAAATTGTGGCGGTGTAAGGCGAAAAGAAACTTCATCCATTAGCTACAAGTATTTATCATGGTACAATTTTCTGGTGTCCTTAATTGATAGATAATTTGTTTAGCCAATGTTTATATAACACATTTCATGCAAAAGAAATATAGCATTTCATTATCAAAAATGACAATATATGATTCCTATTTTTTAAATTCTTAGTCTAATGAAGAGAAGGAAGATAGAAAGAAAGACGTATTAGGTTGTAGAATTATTCATGCAAAATAGTTCATCCTGTACCTCCAAATTTTCTGTGGGATGTAGAACATTTATGGAGCAAATATAAGCTTTTGAACCAATTTGTCAAAAGACTCAGGGATTGATTTGTGGCAAAGATGGAGCAAGAGTTGGAAATCATTCACAAAGGAAAGGGACATTGCCCCCAGGAATATGTATACAGAATTGGAATATTATCACCTCGGTGAGTTTATATTGTTTCTGAACAGATCAAATGGTCTCACACTACTCTATCCAGGCCTGTGTGTGTGTGTGTGTGTGATCAAATTCATTGTTTTACATCCAGATATAAAGCTTATTTGACTAAATGTATTCACATAAGAGAGGCATTAGTGTTTTACTAAGCATGGCTCATAAGCATGGTTGTTTTGCATGATAATAATTGATCAAATAACCCAATGAAAAATGACTTATCTGGTATTTTCAACACATCTACATCATGAATACCTTTGAATGTTGATCATCTATCTACTTTGTATGTTTACTTCTTTCTCCTCTAAAATACCTCTCAGATGCTTCCATAAACATCTTCAAATGGAGACCTTTTATTTTCCTACCTTTTTATCTTTTTCTTTTGAAGGGTCTTCAGCCTCCCATTCTGCATTCACACTACTACCAAACCTGTGATCTTCAAATACTTAAAATTGTCAATGTATGAATACTCCATTGCAAGAAAAATTAGCGGTGGAAAATATGTGCTGCCATTTTTTCTATCCTACTGACACAGTTGAGTTGCTAACCATAAAGTCTGCAGTTCAAAACCACCACCAGCTCTTTAAGGGAAGGATGAGGTTTGTTGTTCCTGTAAAGATTTACAATCTCAGAAACCCACATAATTCTATTTCATCCTATAGTGTTGCTTTGAGTAGGAATCAAGTCAATGCCAGTGAGTTAATTGAGTCTTCTATCCTTCACTTGATACAGATATAGTTAATCAATCCCTGAACACTTGTTTATTCACTCACCCAATGTTTACTGGATACATATGAGCCAAGTACCATTCTGAATATTAAGAATAAAGTAAATGAGAAAAATGGACACAAACACTGCCTTAAAAATTCAGCTAGATAAATATTTATCAAACAAATAGAGAAGCAAATGAAAAACTTCAGTTTTTAACAGCTCTGGAAAGGCAAGCTTTGGTGAAGCTCTAAGAAGTTGTAAGGGAGCTGTTGACCTGGGTGGGAAGAATGAGGAATTGTCCCTAAAATGAGGTTTCAAACTGAGATGTGAAGAAGATGTAGGATTAATAAAATGAAGAAGATAGAAGAATATATTTCCAATAATAGGGACAACATATCCAACAATTAGAGACATATAGAATTTACCAGAATGCTAAGATCTTTTCCCTTATATATGCCCCTTCTTATACCCTAGATGGAAGCCTCCTAAAATTAATTGTAAGTAACATTAAATAAGAAAGCACATATTCTCACATATGGGTATATATATATATATACTACAATCAGGTCAGACCATTATCATAGTCCATTCAAATGTTTCCCCTTCAGTCATGTACTGAAATGGTCACTGGAATTTTCAGAATACAGGTAAAGGACAGTTGGATTTGGAGTAATGAAATTAAATCTCATTTCACCTTTATTCTCAATAGTCTTCTGGGGTCAGCAAGCACAGGACCAGTTCTATTACTGTCCAACACTCCATATTTGGACAAAACTGGAGAGTCAGATTTTAGGGTCGTAAAAATATTCTTGAAGCAATTTCCTGTACAGGGATGATTAACAAGAACAAACTTCAGATTTATATTTACTTTTGTGTAATAGTGTAATGTTCTCAAAATCAGACAACTCATATACGAAGGAAATTTTGTAGAGTTTTCTTTTCTCTACATGTGACATTCTATGACATTCTAACGCTCTACATAGTATTACCAATAAGAAATTATCAGCCTGAAAAAACACATCCTTGAATTAGGAATCACAAAAAGTAAATACATGTCAACCTTGCTAAAAGAAAAGGTAAATTATCTTTCTTGTCTGTAGCAAGCTTGTTGTCATAGGAAGATGTGATGAAATAATGATGCAGCCAAAATGTGAGGGGAAAGGTATTATAAAGTTGAATTGGATAATATAGTTAATAAAGTATATAATATCTCTGGATTTGGAATTTGCATATTTGTGGCATTTGTAAGCTTTTACATATGCATATTCATTGTGATTCTTAGGGAAATTCTCAATAATTACTCAGTTTAGTAATTAATTGTCTTTTCTCATTTACATTGCTGCATGATTTTGTAATACTTTTTCTTAAGGGCAATTATAGTTGATAATTTTAGGGTTGTAACCTCTGTATAGTTCAAATAAATGGCTAATCACAGCAGTGTTTTGTAGTCATGCCTTCTAAGAATAGTTTTGATTGCTTTTACTCCCGTCTTCCAACTTTCAATGTGAAAGTGACCAATTTAAAGTATTTGGCACAAAATTTGTATAAAGAAATATTGGCTACGAACAAATAAATTATATAGAATTTTTAGTGAAAGGTTTTGACTTGGTCAAAAATTCTTCTGTTGCAAAAGAAAACTTTTTTTTTTGTGGTAGTTATCTGAGGGTGCTTTAGAAGGTTGGTGTGAAATGGAATTAAGAAAGAAAATTTCCATTAACTTTCTGCAAAGGTCTCTTACATTTCAGTTCAATATTGATGATAATAGTCTATCAATAGACTATTTTTGACATTGCTAGGAATCTAACTTCCATAGAAGCGCATTGTTTATGTGCATCAAGATTTTCTAAGGGCCTCCTTCTTTCTAGGGAACCCTGGTGGAGTAGCGGTTGCTAATGAGAAATTAACTGTTGGAAACCACCAGCCCCTCCGGAGGAGAAAGATAGGGCTCTGTACCCCTGTAAAGAGTGATAGTCTCAGAAAGCCACAGGGCAGTTCGACCCTGCCCTACAGGGTCACTAAGAGTCCCTCAGAATTGACTCAACAGCAGTCCCCGCCCCCTTTCCACTCTGTATGTAATCAAGGCCTGATTCATGTCTCTGTAGGAAGAGGACAGGGAGGGAAGGAAGGTGCTGAGAGCATAGTCCACGGAACATTGATCTGTTCTCTCCTTATACTCCCCCCTCTCCTTCAGCATCTAGAAATAGTCCCAGATCTGTCCATTGACCCTTATGTATGTTTTCCGATGGAGTCTGATGAGGTGCTATGCTCTGCGCTCTGAGTCAGAAGTCTATTTCAAGGATTCCTCGAGGACTTTGTTGCTTTGCTCCCATTGCTGCTCTGTTGGCTCCCTTCATGTTATACCCCGGTGTGGGGGTGTCAGACCGGGCACACTGTCTCTCTAGTGCTGTCTGTCCACCATAGTGCTGTTGGTCAGTAAGGGGATGTTGTGTCTCCTGGTGAGGCTGACCTTATGGTCCTCTCTGTGAATTGGCTGCTCTGAGCAGGAATGTCATCCTCGAGGCTTGGTGGTCCAGGATGCAGCTCTCTCTCCTTTCCCTCTTAGTTTGCTCCCATGATGTCTGAAGTCTGGGAAGACCTGCCACGCTTCCTGGGCTGTATCTTCAGTGCTATCCTCTATAGTGCCTTCTTCTGGGGATGGGGGTCGATGTAGCTGGGATAGGGGCTGCTAGATGGCCGCTTCTCTAATTTCAAGCCTTTAAAACCCCAGACACTATATCTTGTAATAACCGTGCACCATCACCTTTCTTCACCACATTAGTTTATACACCTATTT
>NW_022111321.1:14336621-14346037 GCF_000313985.2 Echinops telfairi
TTATTGCTCTTGAGGGTGGACTTGAGTCAAGATCCAATGTCCATCTGCTACCTTAATACATAACAAATAAATATATGTACATAGACCTATATCCCTATTGTTAAATATTAATATATGCATAGATAAATTCCCATGTTTATACCTCTATAAATATCTTTTGCCTCCTTGTTCTTTCCTCCTCTCCCACTATCATATTTGACCTTCATTTGGCTCTCAGTAATTCCTCTTAGCTACATTACACTTGATCAAACCTCACCAGGCATTCTATGCCCTCCTCTCCATCCCTACAGTTATTGTCCTTGCTTAGACTCTTTTCATAACAAATGTACATAACAAATGTCTTGCCACAATAGGCTTTCCACAACTACCAATGGAGTGAATGAGAACACCCTTTCTTCCAGCATTTGTATGATCTTCTCTCTGACAATTGGTGCACATATTCTTGAGAGAAGGGTTAATGCCAGCATATAATTAGCATTCAATGAATTCTTTTTGAATTAATGAGGACATGGGAATGTGAATGGCACTAAATAATTACTTTGCTATTTGGCTAATATGAGGAAGAAGCAATCCTTGCCAGCTAGTCAAAATTTTCCAGCTCAGTTTAAAGCAATTATTTGTTCCTACAGCTGTCAACATTTTACATCTGCCCTTTCTTAGTAACAGAAAGCATCAGGATCCTCATAGTAGGCACTTCCTCCATTGGAGCTATTAGTTTTAATAAATAAATAATGGTAATTTAATAAATTAAATGAACGAAAACCACAAATGGCATGCTCCATTTTTAAAATTCTGAGAAACATTTTTAATTTTGGTCTTTAATCTTTACACACTGGTTCTCCTTAAGAAGCACTGTCACAGATCATAAGACAGATGAGGTAAGTAGAATGTCTTTGCCAGAAAAAGACAATCAGAACTGTAGGCAGTTTTTAGCAGCACTTAATGCTTTTCCCATTTCCATTCTGTTTCACAGGAAGAAAACACAAAGCAACAAATAAGTAGCATCTCTGTGAATGACTGCCAACTTTTACTGGAAACAAAAGGGCCCTGTTATTGACCCAAAGGGTGACCAGTTGACCAGTAGTTTCCATTGCTTGGACTTATTTTGTGCCTGAAGTCATGGGTCACAAGGTTGTCCATATTCAATACAACAGTAGAGTAAGGTCAGCTGGATTAACAGGCAGCATTTGGCAAAAATATAAAATTTAAGGAACTCTACAGTAATTTGAATATAGTTTACAGGAAAATGTTTATCTCCTCTCCTTAAAACATTTTAAAATGTCATCAAGCTCCATTGAACATATTTGAAGAGAAATGTATCTACAAACTCCTTTAAATGTGGCAAGAATATTTTGAGTAATACATTTATGATAATATGGAAATTCTCTCTTTTCCATTGCTTTTGTTGTAAGCTGTTGCCAGGAATAAACGCCACTAATCAAGCCCTCCAGTTGTAATTAAAATCACAATGGATTTAACTTGTAATGTGAAATCAGGAGGGACATTTTCTTTTTTAACTATGATTTTTGCAATGAGAGAAAAAATAAGAGAGACTAATATCTAATAGAATTTTAATAGAAAGTTATTGATCATTCAGTCAAATCTCTATCCTTTTAATAATATCTCTCAAAGGCATACATTAAACAAACAAACAAAACCCAAGCCCACTCCCCTCAGAGCAACTCTGTGTAGGGTTTCTCAGGCTGTAAATCTTTACAAAGACAGGTAACCTCATCTTCCTCCTGAAGAGCTTCTGTTGGTTTGAGCTGTCAAACTGGCTATCTTACAACTAGTTATCTTACTTTGTGAGGGACATAAACTGTGAGAGGCATCAGCCTGTAAACTATTGTAATATAAGTCAGCTTGATCCAGTGCTAAGAAGTCTTCAGGTGCTCTGGCCCCCTGAGCACTAATTTTGAGGTGCAAACAGTAGGAGGCAGGCTATTGATATGCTGGTAGAGGGTGACAGCATTTTGACACATGAAAGCGAAATATACATTTTCCTTTGTACCATTTCCTTATTATGCTGGAATTGTGACACATGTGTATGTTATCTGCAATCAATATTTGTTAAGCGAAAACGAGGTTTTAAATTTTTGTAAATCTTGTAATTGAAGAAACACTTCTGTGGTAGTTACATAATTTCATGTCAACGTAAAGATTTATAAAAGTGTAGGGGTGGAGTCTTGCCTGTCAATCAGGTCATAGCCTGATGGCACCTCCTTGTGAGCATGGACTTCTCATAAGGAGGGCCCTGGGGACCTCTCTCTCTCTCTTTCTCTCTCTCTCCCTTCACCTTCCTGCAGGCAAGCCACTCTGAGAGTTGACAAAGTCCTGTAATGTTTACAGCCCCATTGGATCTACAAGACTTTCCACCTCCCAGCCTGTTGGATGCCTGCATTCGGCATCATTGCATGTGGCTGCATGACTGTGAAGAGGGACTTATGGACTAATAGCAGACTTATGGACTCAAGTTGGACAGGCCTGGGATGTTTTCCTGATATATGATTACTTCTTGATATAAAGCTCTTTCTTACACATATAGGAGTGCCATTGGGTTTGTTTCTATAGTCAACCTGCCCTAACACAGCATCCAAATAATTTTTGCTGCTGTGAGAATGTCTTCGGTAGAGTAAGTACCTCTAATACAGTATTTGTCCATCTGTCTAGTTTTAGTGATTATTGATTGAGCTGAAGGAATCCACATTTGGAGCTAGCAACTACTATTTGACTCTCTTATAGACATGGAATCTGATGTCCTGAGATTTCATTTAATTAATTTTTTTTAAGTTTTCTTCCTGGATTGGCTGTGTCCCATCTGTATCCTCTTTCCCTTGGTCACATTTTTTATTCTTCTTTCACAGGAATATAATTAAATATCTACCAACCTGGTTGACCAAATATCCTGATTTGCCTAGAAAAGTTGCAGTTTACTCCCAGGACCCAGGAACAATCATTAAAAACTCTTCCTTTCATCTCCATTTGAGCAAAACTTACATGTCACATGAGTAATGGCAGCTATAACTTTTCTGTTATTGGTTACATATTTTGGCTTCTTAAATCATTTTTCTAATGAGATCAAAATACATAAAGAAGGATTGGATAGCAAAGTGAAGCCAAATTCTGTTCCTATGACACAAATTGGCCACTAAGCTGTTCAACAGGTTAAGGCATTTCCTTTGCTTCCGATTGAGAAGTTACAGCTTCTGTTCTGCCCACACCAAGATGGCCCTGGTAATCTACTTGTGAAAAATGAACCTTGGAAAATCAGACAGAGCATAGTTCCCGTCTTGCCACTCATGGAGCCAACATAAGCCAGAGTCTATTGGACCTCTAGCAGTTTTTTCAAATGATAAAAATAATATTAGCCCGAATAAACAAACAACAGTGCTGTAAAAAGTCTGTGGAAACTTGGAATTAAAAGATAATGGAATTTTTCTACAAACATCTTGAAACCCCCCCCCCATATGTATGTGTGTGTGTGTGTGTGTGTGTGTGTATTTAAGTATGAATTTAGGGCGCAAGAAACACTAACTAAGCAAAGGCAATGGATATTATTGATTGTGAAAATGTAAACTTTGATTACCTAAGCCATGATATAATTGAATTTTCAGTGAACAAGGTTTAAGTAAGAAAAGCTAATGAGATGAAGGAAGGGAAAAATGAATACAGAGAGAAAGAAAAAGGAATGACGTGGAGAGAATAAAACATTGACGCTTTACACCTTTCATTTAAAAATATTAAGATCCCTTATAGAAAAATCAAAATATGAAAAAATACTACATCATGCCTTTCACACAATGCTTTTATTCTATTAGTTATAGATTTAATCAAACATTTTTAAAATTTAGAATGTTCTATTCTTTAACTGTTAATCTTCTAAATTTAAAATTAAATTTTCAATATTTATAAATGAAAGAAACATAGAATGTATACCATATCACACCTAAATACTCTGATTTAAAAAGTGTTTATTCTGTATTTATGCCTCGCTAATAAAATATACTTAAATTTTGTATAATTATTTATTAAGATAAGAAAGTTCACCATGATTTCAAGCAATAACTCAAAACCAAGCTCACTGGCTGGCATGGAGTCCATTTAGACTCATAAAGACTAGCTAGGGTCTTGAAAGCTGTAAACATTCACAGGAGCAGTTAGCATTATCTTTCTCCATCTCTGCAGAGGGACTAGTGGCATTGAATCATTTATCTTATGGTTATTAACCCACAGTAGCATCGGGGTGCCTGTGTCTCAAGGAATGTTGCTGTTAGGTCCCATCAATTCTGTTTGGACCCATAGATGCTCTATGTCAAGCAGAATGAAACTCCCCTCTTGCTGTGCTATCCTCACAATTGTTCTTATGTTTGAACTCATTGTCACAGCCACTGTGTCAATCCATCTCATCAAGAATATTCCTCTTTCTTTGTCCTTCTATTTTGCCAAGCATGATGTCTTTTTCTAGGTAGTAGTCTCTCCTGATAATATATCCCAAGTAGGTGAATAAAGTCTTACCATCCTTCCTTCTAAAGTACATGCTGGCTGTACTCCTTCCAAGCCAAAATTGCTTATTCTTTTGTCTATCCATGTTGCTTTTAATATTCTTTGTCAGCAGTATAATTCATATGAATTAATTCTTCTCAGGTCTCCCATATTCAGTGTTCTCATGCACATTTATAGGAGGCATTGGAAAATACCAGGACTTGCGTCAGGTAAATCTGAAGCCGCAAAGGAGCACCATGGCTTTTCAGCACTTTAACGAGCTCTTGTACCGTTAGTATGTAGTTACTATGCAGTTCTTATGTAGCTAATAAAAGGTTTTATTTGATCTCTTGAGTGCTGCTTCCATAAGAATTGATTGTGAATCCAAGTAAGATAACATTCCTGACCACTTCAATTCTCTCTCCATTTATTATGATGCTACCTATTGATCCAGTTGTGAGGATTTTGATGTTCTTTACACTGAGTTATAATTCATACTGATGTCTGTAATCCTTGATCTTCATCTGCACATGCTTCAAGTCCTCCTAACTTTCAGCAAGCAAGTTTCGGTTATCTGCCTATCTCAGGTTATTAACCCTTCCTCCAACCCTGCTGCCCTGTTCTTCTTCATGTAACCCAGCTTCGCTGATGATTCGTTTACTCAGTATACAGACTGAGAGGATACAACCATAACATACACCTCCCTTGATTTTAATCCTAGGTTCATACTTCATACATTCCAAGTTCCAATTATCTGTAGATGTTTACAGCTGTTTTTTCTAATTTTAAGTTGTGGCCCATGAGTAAATGAAAGTCTGGAAGGATTTATTCCTGTAGTCTTTACTCCAGTCAAATCATCACTGTTGACTTTACCTTGAGAAGGGAGCTCTTCCTCAGTCATAGTTTGAAATGCTTTCCAATCTGACAGCATTCTGCTGATACTCATGAAGTTTCAGTATCTGACAATGTTTTGATGTTATTCATAAGGTTTTCAGTGGATAATTCCTTTTAAATAAACAACCTATTCCTTCTTTGTAGTCCATTTTTAATTTGGAACCTCTGCTGAAGCCTGTTCACTCTGGGTAATTTGCTGTGTTTTTTTGTTTGTTTTGTTTTTTAATACCAGTGCTATAGCTTCTGGCATCACAGGAACGCACAAGGCAGAACAGTAGAACAACCAATAGACATGTAGTATTCTCAAGGAATAGTATCTTGAAAACTTTACTTGTTCCAAAATGTAATAATATTCTGGAAACAAACTTTTTAAATGATTACAAAATTAAACATGGTTATGCAGCTGGGACACTGCTTTATATGTAAGAAAAAATTGTAAACTGTCCACCACCATGGGCTTTTTCCCTAAATGGAAGCCACTGTAAGTAAAATGGCTTTGAAGACCATGAAAGAAAATCTTTTATGCTTTTTGTACAGGAAATAGAAATGAGCACCCATATGGCTGAAATTATTTTATCACACTAATGGCAAGGTGGAAAACCAATTTGTTCAGGAAGCACTCTGTATTATAAAAAATTCTGCTAACCCTCACTTTTTCAACAAGGATAACATAATTGGTTGTACTATGGATAGTTACAGTACATTTATTTATCGTTCATGCTCTCCAAACGCTACTGCCATTTTATTGATTTATTTATTAGTCTGGGTTAGAAAATTCTTTCAAGTGCTTTTCGTTCAGTGTTTGTTCTAAATTAAAGGGAAATGGTTTGAATTTTTCTCTTACACCTTTTCCCCTTCAGTCTGTTAACTAAATGAATAGATGGTGGCATTTCTTGGTTGGCAGAATTTTTCCGTTCATGCTTCTAGAAACAAGTAAAGAAAGTTCGGGCTAGCCAAATTTTGTTCTGTTCATATACTAGTCAGTATTTTCTCCCTACAGAAGAAATATCTAAGCATCTGAGTGGTACTATTTAATAAATAAATGTGGACTGTGTGAAGGTGATCACTGAGCATGTTGGTACTTCCATACCAAACAATATTGAATTCTTTAAAATAGGCAACCATTTTCTATTGTTATTATTGTCTATTTTGTGACAAGTAAAACTTAAATACTGGGAGGATACTTTATAGTTTTTTTCAAAATGTATTTCAAGTATTGTAATTCTTTTGGCTTCAAAAATACATTTTCAAATTACTTTCTCTATAGCTTTAGAAAAATCTTGTGGTGATTTTAATAAGAAACATATAAAACATCTATATAATTTAGGGGAGAATTAACAACTTTATTATTTTTGAGTAATTCAAACCATGAAGTTCATATGGTGTATGAACTATGCTCAATACTTACAGTAAGAGTAGAATGTTGACTTGCCAAACTTCAGGGAGAAATATTGGATCTTTCAATATTAAATATGATTTCAACTTTATTTCATTTTCTGATTTGCTGTACTGAGATGATGAAGATCCAGTGCAATCTAGTTTTCTGAGAGTATTCAGTCATAAATATTTGCTACATCAATATGATCATGACATTTTTCTATATTAGCCTACTAAGGAAGAGACTGACACTAATTGAATGTAAAATTTGCCTTACATCCCTAAAATAAACTTTTCCTCTTCATGATGTATACCTCTTTTATTTATTGTTTAATTAATTAAATTTGCTGAGATTTAAAAAATAATTTTTGGAACCAAATTTATAAAGGATTTTCCTTCATCCTTTTTTTACTGTGTTTATATAGCTTTAATGTCAGAATGATAGCTTTATAAAATAATTGAAAAATTATCTTCTGCTTTCTGGAAAATAATTTTTTTTATTATTTAAAGTTTAATAGACTTTTTAAGGAAATTTCAGAACCTAGAAATTTTCTCTTTGAGTTTTTAATGATAAATTCCATTTCATTAATATTCTTAGATATTCAAATTATCTACAAAGATAAGTAAGAAATATTACTAGATGTATGAGTTTGTTTCAAACAAATCATGTTTAGATGTGTCTCCACCATCAATTGATGGCTGCATAAATTCTAAGGGATAAGCCACTGAAACTTTTTATATGGCAGAAGAATATTGTTTTACAAAGTGCCAGAAAATGAGCCCTTCACATTAGAAAGCATTCAAAATAAGACTGGAGAAGAGTGGCTTCTTTAGGGTAGGGTCACCCTGAATGAAGTAGGTGGAACAAAATCTTTGGGGCATGACTGATGAGGCATGACTCAAAATGAGAACAGCTGCAAACATCCATTAAAAATTGGAATATGAAATGTACAATCTCTGAATCTAGGAAAATTGGAAAATATGAAAAGGAAAATGGAAAATTAGTGAACTTAATGAACTGAATATATAGTGTATTTATTATTCCAGGAGTGACGTATTAAAGAAGACTAACATAGTCATCATCAAAAAGAACACTTAAAGCTATGTCTTGATGTACAAGGCTATCAGTAACAGGACAATATCTATACATCAAAAGGATCCAAAAGAACCCAAAGGGAAGAATTCTCGATTCATTTCTAAAGGTGAATATAATGAAGAGAAAATACAAGTCTAGCTGCACTTCTGAAGGATGCTATTGAACAATAGAAGGAACATCAAGAGGAAATGGGAATGTCCAAGAACAATAAATTCTTGAGACATGACCCTGCTTGATGCTCACTCTCATGAAGAGATCACTGTAGATATACGTAGGCACTATTGCAAAATGTGGCGAAGAAACCAGATGGTGACCATCTATCAGAAAGAACAGTGTTTGCAGTTTTAAAGGCTTGTCTTCAATCAAGCAGCCATCTAAGTGAGGTGTCAACTAAGTCTTCTCGAAGAAGGACACTAGGCTGTGATCCAACGATTGTAAGTAATAAAATCCAAATTTGGAAGAGGTTAAATTGCTGAGTTTAAATTGTGAACAACTGGTTTGCAGAAGACTATGGATGTGGTAGTCACCTAATCTGGTGTCAATTTAAGGATTTAGAGTGTAGGGGTGGAGTCTAGGCTGTCAATCTGGAGATAGCCAATGAGACTTCTGTGTAGGCATGGCCTTCTTCTGGGAAATCTGATAATTCCTTCTTGCAGGCAGGAATTTCTCTCTGCCATTCCCTGGGAGACATTGCAGAAGACAAGCTACATGATGCAACCAGATCTCAGAAGCCGGAGAAACCACAGAGAGCCCCTGCCAGCACTGAGATGCTTACAACACCACTGGCCCCAAAGACTTTCTACCCACGGGCTTGTAATCATCCTGCGTTTGGCTTCATTGCATGTGTTTTGTGAGTCTGAAGAGGACTTTGTAGATTGGTGTCAGATGTATGGGCTATTATCAGACTTTTGGACCTGATCTGGACTGGGCTTGGATGTTTTCTCAATGTTCAATTGCTCTTGTATATAGATCTCTTTCTTATACACATATGTGTGTCCATCATTTGTTTCTCTAGTCTACCCAGACTAACACAATGAATGACAACGGAAGCTCATCTTTTCATTTGTAATTGTCTTATTTCTTTACCTGCACTCATTGAAAACTGTATTAAAGTTATGAATCTTGCTTCAGTTGTCAAATATAAGTATAATACTATTGTAATTGCCACTCCAGTCACGATATCTTTTGCTCCCTTCTTACTTTCTTCCTAATATAACAAGATATTTTCTATTATTAGTATTTTCTTGGCCCTTAGAAAAATTTTACACATTTTTATGGCAGTGCTATTGAATGATTTTATATAACTTTATTTGAAAATATCTGAGGATATTTAGCCAATATAAAATTCTGCATTTCTAGCTTTCATCTTTTAGCATTTGAAAGCAGTTATCACATCCTGTAATTCTTTATGGCATTATATGTTGCTATTATTCTTCATTGTTATTGTTTCCCCTCTATAGATAAAAAATGTACCAAGTTTCTGGCTGCTTTCAATATACAGTGAACCCTCGCCACTTCGCGCTTCGACTTCCGCGGCTTCACTCTATCGCGGTTTTTGCGTAACAGC
>NW_022111321.1:14347629-14349653 GCF_000313985.2 Echinops telfairi
CCAGAGAGAGGTAGAAATTCAGGCTTCCTATATGTCTTCACGGACACCACTAAGCAGAGAGCCTCTCAATCTATCACATGTGGAAGTAAGCCCCATTTCTCCTCTCAACATTGCTACACACCAGCCCAGAGAGGCAGGAGAACGACTCATCGCAGCTTGGCAAGAGTGGCCATTTAGACGTGCTGGTTGGCCGCTACAGGAGGGTATGTCCAATAGTGCTTGGCTGGAGCACAGTGGCCATCGTCCTCTGGAGAAAGAGGGGGCTTTCTAGTCCTGTGAGGAGCAGCTGCTGGTTTCAAACTGCTGAGCTTGTATTAGCAGCTCCACTCATAACCACTATGCTGCCACGGCTCCTTACCAAATTGTACAAGAACGTTATTTATTTAGTTTTAGGTTTGTCTCAGGTGCCATTTCATTATTTCAACTCTGTGCTAACATGTAGGTGTACTTCAAGGTCTCTCTGCCCAGGTTAGGTTCATAAAACCAAAGGAGAGGGGTAAGTAGAGCATGGCGCATGAAATAGTGGTTTTTAAAAAAAGGAATATGCTACACTTTGGAATTTCCTCTATGCCTTCTGAAATGATTTGACTGATTTAGCTAACAAATCCCCTTATCAATGTTTTAAGTGCAAAGCATTATCTTTCTGCTTGCTTACATTCATATAGGTAGTTTTAGGCAGTTTGGGTCTCTTGTTTTCCTTTTATTCTTGGATAGATAGGTAGGAACTGCCCTGGGTACCTCTGGATGTGTATGAAAGGCATCTATTACAACTGATGACAGTACATTCGGAGGCAAATTTTATAATGTTATACAGGCATAACAAGCTGAATAAAATTGCATTGTTGTAAAACAGTTATTCCCAGAGATGTGTTGCTACTGGACTTAAGTAGGAGTAGAAATAAATTGTAGCTCTTTAAAGTATTAATTAATATTTCAAGTTAAGACCCTGAAGCCATTGCTGAGTGTTGTTTTTTTTTTAAGTCCTTTGTCTTTGCTCAGTAAGTCCTGCAAAGAGTAAATTACTCAGAGTGCACGTTCATCACATGCTGGCCAGCTGCCCAGAATAACCTACTTGGAAGAAAGTGAGCGGAGAGATAGGTCAAGAGTACATTCTGAGCAATCATAACAACACTACAAGCATTTGGTTGCATGTTTTAAAACAAGTAGTTAAAGTCATTTTAATATCATCCAGTTTGGCTAGTAGCTAGTTTTGGTGCACTTCTAAAGTGTTTTAATGCATGTTGATTTTAAAACACAAAGGAACAATACTTATAATAATAATAATAATAATCCAAGATATCTGAGTCAATGTATTTTTGGAATAAAGTAGTTTCTTTGATAATTATTGGCAGGTCATCTAACCAATCAGAATGTGTATATTGAACCTTTCTTAGTAATTTTAATTTTCTCATCATTTATTCACTGACTCCCTGGAGGGCAATGACCAAAGTGAAGTCCTCCTCAAATATCATTACTATATGAAGCACACTTTTAAATACTACATGTATATTGTACCATTATATTTTATTTTTGGTACTATATTTGTTGTACCATTATACATTAATGAAATTCTTCATCAATGTGCTCTTGTTTAATTGTGAAAAGAATCCTTCAAGATTGTAAGCATCAATGCTTTTATTTTAGAGATGAAAGAATTAAGAGGTAGTCCGGGTGATCTAACTTTATAAAAGTCACACACTATCAATTAACACAATTAGAATTTGAACTCAAAACTGTCTCACTCCAGAAACCAAGCATCTTTCAAATGAGTTATTGAAGTAAGAGCTAAATTCTTATCTAACTATTGCTTATAAGGTATTCCAGTAAGACAATTCATGGCCTCTTAAAAAGATAGGAATGAAATAAGATTCATGGAAATTCCTCTGTAATACTTGGCCTTGAGTAAACCCGAGCTTCAGAAAGAATGTGAATGATTCAGCCTGTGCTTTATAACTGAGATCCAGAAATAGCCCTAAAACTTACAAAGAAAAATACTAAAGAAGCGTATTCTGCTGCAGACAATG
>NW_022111321.1:14350050-14357514 GCF_000313985.2 Echinops telfairi
CAGTTGATTTTAAATATAATTGGCAAATAGCACCAGTTATGGTTGTCTGACTTTATTACTATACAGAACATTATTTGGGAACTGGTTGGCTTCGACATTCTTTTTCAAAGAAAACTTTATTTTAATAAAGACATGATTATATTTACATTAAAAGATGGAACATTTAAATGAGGACTGTGATTTAGAAGTTAAGACATTTATACTTATAGAGATCGAGAGTTAACTGTTTTAGAAAACGGATTAAACAAACAGAAAGGAAGTTCTCAGAGTTGGGAGAATTGATGAGTACAGAAAAGCCTTTCCTATAAAACATTGTGCTATTTGATTGACATGTCAGTGAGAAGAGAGATTCCCATGACTGTAATGTGGAACAGAGAAAAGCAACAACAACAAAAACAAGTACGCAGGTCAATCGAAAATATTCTTCGTCTCACAGAAATGTCAACTTTCGGGGAGGGGGGGAAATGAGCTGATACCAAGGGCTCGGGTGGAAAGAAAATGTTTTGAAAATGATGATGGCAACATATATACAAATGTGCTTGACACAATGGCTGGCTGGCTAGATTATGGTAAGAGCCCCCAATAAAATGATTAAAAAAAAAGAAATGTCAACTTTTATGTGAATATCACTTAAACTGTTAATAGAAAGTTAAAGTTCCACTGAACTATGTATCACCTCAATGCGAACTTGAATAGAAACGCGGCACGTGGACATGATGAATACTGTTGTGCTGTTGTCATTAGGCTGCTACGTGTTATCGTGTCAGCCCCTGTTCAAATGGTCATGTTCCCAAAGAACGCAACAGTGTCCGGCCGACGCCATCCTCACAACCTCTGCTCTGTTCGATCCCACAGCTGCAGCCATTCTGTCAAATCATCTCCTTGAGGATCTTCCTTTTCTTCACTGATACTCGACTTTACCACGCACTGGTCCCTCTTAATAACACACCCAATGTCCATGAGACAAAATCTGGCCATGGAACAGTTAAGCAATGGCCCAGGTGATCTGAGTTTATAAAAGTCATAGACTATCAATTAGCATAATTAGAATTTGAACTAAAAACGATCTCACTCCAGAGACCAAGCTTCTTTAAATGTGTTTCTGAAGAACTGAATTCTCAGCTAACTGTTGCTAATGGCCATTCTAACTTCTCAATAGCATTCTGCCTGCTTATTTCCAACACAGAGTTGTTGATTTTCCCGGAGCTCTGAGGCACATTTCACACCCCTTGCCAACACCATAATTTAAAAGCATCAATTCTTTCCCAGTCTTCCTTATAAATTGTCTAGCTTTCACATATGAGCAATTGAAATTACCATGGCTTGCGTCAAGCATACCTTAGTCTTAAAAGTGATGTTTTTGGTTATATTGTTATAGCTTTAATAAATTTTAAATATTGTCTTCACACAGGATCACGCTATTGAGTTGATTCTGACTCAGCAAACTTGTATTGGGTCTTAGAGGCTATAAATGTTTAAAGGAGCAGAGAGATTCATCTTTCTCCCTTGAAATGAGCTACAGGGTTGGCCCCAAGCAGAACCAGACTAACCCCTCCTTGGAAGTGGGTGTGGTGGAGAGTGGCACTGAACCTACACATTGGGGAGAGGAGCCAGCAAGCCACACCCACAAGGTGGCAGACATGGAGGGAGGAAGAGAAAGAGAGAGCTGGACTGGACCCCACGCTGGCACACCAGACCTGGAGGAGGAGGTCTCCGCAGGGAGCTAATGGGGCACAAAGGGGACTGGGCCACTGAAAACAGCACATGTCACGCTGTCCCCTTACTGGAGCAGACTGCGACAGAGGACATTTCTGGGGTCACATGGTGAGGAGGCAGTGCAGTCTGAACTCCCCCCCCCCAAATGTCCTAATCCCAAGAACCTGTGGATATAACCTCATTTATCAGAAGGGTTTTTGCAGATGAAGTTGTGCTACATACTTTGAAATGTTTGTCCTGCATAAAACTGTTATAGACTCTAAATCAAAGAAAAATTATCTTAGAAAAGAACCGAAGAGAAGAAGGCATAGAAAAGTGCAAAAGATCGTGTGACGATGGGCTTAGAGACTGGAGATATGGAGTCATAAAACCAGAATATTCCTGAAGTGTGTTAGTCTGGGTAGACTAGAGAAACAAATCCATGGACACGCATATGTGTATAAGAAACAGCTTTACATACAAGAGCAGTTGAATATTGAGAAAACATCCCAGCCCAGTCGAGATCAAGTCCATAAGTCCGTATTAGCCCATGTGTCTGATATCAATCTATAAAGTCCTCTTCACACTCAGGAAACACATGCAATGGCATGGAATGCAGGAAGGTCACTGGCCAGTGGGTGGAAAGTCATGTGAATCCAGTGGCTGTGTAAGTATCTCAGTGTGGTTCCTCCAGCTCAGGGCACTAGCTCAGGGCACTAGCATAGTTCCATGTGTCTTGTCAGCTGCAAAGCTTCAGAGAGAGAGAGAGTGAGAGAGCGAGAGCAAGTATCTATTACTAGTTCCATGACAGAAATGTTTTGAATGTTTTTTGAGGGGATCTTTTCCTTCTTACACATTATTTGTATTTTTGTCTGAATACTACTATGTTTCTGTCCTTACCACCTTCACTCAATTTTGTTTTTTCATTGTTTTCTGTTGGGTCTTCCGGCTGTGAAGCACAGGAGTGGAGGCACAATGATAACTGATACAAGGGGACAAAGGGGATAGAGGGGTGGGGGTAGATGATAGGGAAGATAGGGGATTAAAGAATAAATAATGAAGATGGGAGGGGGAGGAAGCACTAGAATAGATTATGATTGCATAACTCATCTTAAATGCAAAGTTAACACGGGGGAGGAGAATGCTCTAAAATGATACCAGAGAGATTGTAGAATTCTCTTTGATATGATTGATCAAACTATTGAATTATATGGTATGTAAATTATTGCCAATAAAATGTTGAATAAATGAATAAATGAAATATTCCCTTTGGTTCAGAAAAAAATAGTTTATAGTAATTTCTTATAGCAGTTCAAGGAAATAGATACAGTAATAAATGTTGCTCATATAGTTGCTTATATAGTGATGATTTATAAAGCAAAATTTAGTAATCTATGGGAACAAATTTATGCTGATATTAATAACTTATTTTTTTTCCTACTCACAATCCCACAAAATAATTCTCTTACTTATGAAGGTAAATGTGCATGCGTATACCAAAGAAGCAAATATTGGTTCTCCTATTGTCATAGAAGAGAATAAAGGTTGCAAAACTACCTATGATGTTGAAGGCAGATTTTCTGGATTATCTTTGAACTCTGACATTTGAAACCAATGTAAAACAGCAACTCCTTGTAGACTTTTTTCTGCTCCATTAAATCTTGAATACCATTTATGTAATACCATTATGCATGATTTTTGTAACCACTAAAATAAATTATCACATGAATTTCTGCTTAGAAAAGAACAAAAATACCAGCAGTAAAATATTATCAATACTTTGGGCAATCCTTGAGACTCCTTTATGCTACAAAAACTAGAGATGATGAAAAATAATGTTTGAAACCTTAAAGGTGGGAATAATAATATGTTATTATATATTCTGATTCACCAGCTACTTTAAAGAAGTTGAGGGGGTATCTACTAAATTCTTAGTGAGCTCAGCAAAATTTACTATGGCACCAGATTGTATTTTTTGAATTTCAATAGAATAAATTTGGAGTTCTTTGTTTTTGTCTTTAATACTATGTGCAGGTTCATCCAGAATCAGCTTGGCTACAGCTGGAAACAATTAAGGATGTGCAGGAAGAATTAAAATCCTCGGAAATTGTTTTTATCTCTAATAGATTACAGCAGAGTTAAACTGTGAGTTGATCACAAGAGAAAACTTGTCATGGTGACTCATGCATACTACTAAATTGCTTAAACCTAGGAAATAGCCTTCATTGGTTCTAAATTTTACCTTATAACTTCTCAGAATAGTCATATGTCATTGTTTATTCTAAATTCAAGCTCATGATATAATCTTTTTCAATACAGCAGAAATTATATCAACCTATTTATGGAGGTTAATGGTTATAATATTCAAACTAAAAATAAATTTTAGGAAAGAGAAAAATTTCACGTCTTCCCCTGTGTCAAGGAGGTATAAGTGGAATGAAACATGAGTAATTGTCTTTCACTCCTTTATCCTAGACACAGATCGCCTTCAGGGGGCAAAATGATTTTCATTGGCTACTGGTGCTCAGAACCACTATTCACTATCCAACTTCCAGAAGGGATTGTTCAGATTGAACTTAATATATCTTTATAGGTTTCCAAGAAGGTTGAAACGGTCATTTACTATAATTTCTTCACTTAATGATAGAAACATAAAATCTCCTAATAGTGGATTAATATCTCTAAATTTAGATCCCAAACTAAATCAACTCTACTTGGAATTACTGGTTATGAATTGGGCTGTGATCTGCATGACCGGCAGCTGAAAACCATGAGCAGCTCCTGTATAGATTGGAACTCAGTGAAATAAAAAGTCCCAAATCTTCACAACTGGATCAATAGAGAACATTTTGATAAATGGAGAAAAGTTTGGAATTTTCAAAGATTTCATCTTGCTTAGATCCACAATCAATGCTTATGAAAGGAGTAGTGAAGAGATCAAGCCGTGAATTGCATTGGACAACTCTGCTGCACAAGGCCCCTATACATATTGTTAAAGATCAAGGAGGTTACTTTGGGGACTTTGGTGGACCTGACTCAGGCCATAGTATTTTCAATCGCATCCGATGGATTTGAACATTTGACATTGAAGGAGGAAGGCTGAAGAAGAACTGATGCATTTGAATTATGGTGCTGGGGGAAAACATTGATGGTGCCATGGACTGCCAGAAGCCCAAACAAATCTGTCTTAGAAAAAGTAAAACCAGAATGTTCTTTAGCGGCAAGGATAGGGAGCATTTGTCTCACAAACTGTGAACATAGTGTCAGGAGAGACCAATCTCTGGAAGGACAACATGCTTGGTAAACTAGAGGGTCAGCTAAAATGTGTCAATAAGAACTTGACCTGGTAGCTTCAACAATGGGCTCAAACATAGGAATTGTGAGGATGGCACAGGACTAGGCAGAGTTTCCCTCTATTGTGCATACAGTCTTTATGAGTCACAATCAACTTGATGGCACATGAGATAGTTAAGGCTTATTGGGCCAACCTGTCCGATAAACACATGTAGGATTAATTGAAGGATGGAGAGATAAATGGCTCGGTGAGCCTTACCTTTCGAATTCTCGGGTCTCTTGCTTTCTGATGGTTGGACCAGGGTGCAGCTGCCTTAGCCAGTTCCCTGCTTCAGCTGACAAGGCTCACTTCCTGTAAGACATCCCTGAGGAGAAGCCCCATGGACCTACCCCGATGCAGCCCTGGGTGCTGGAGCAGCCATATGGAGACCCCGGCCAGTGCTGAGATACTTACACGTTCACTGATTTGGCTTTCCTCCTGCAGTTGGCATCATTGCCTGTGTTTTGTGAGATTGGTGTTGGACATATGGGCTAATGTTGGACTTATGGGCTTGGACAGCACTGGGTTGGGATGCTTTCTTAATGTACACTTACCCTTTATATAAAACTCTCTCTTATACATATACCTTTCTGTGGATTTGCTTCCCTAGTTTACCCAGACTAACACAATACCTAACATCAACAACAAAACTCAATTTAAGATGAAATCATACTAAATTAGGGTGGGGCTTAAACAATAATAATAAAAATTAATACAAAAGGAGAGATAGTAGGGCAGGGTATTTGTTCAGATAAATCTAAAAAGCAAAACATTAGGAATATGGATAAAGCAGAGGGGAAAATATAAATATGTTAATTAGTTGTAAGCAATGTGGTCATTATGGTAAGAATAAATGGGAAAACCTTGAATAAGTTCCTTTTAAAATCTTGAATGAAAGAGTAATGTCATCAAGTGAACTGCAACACAAATGAAAGGGACACACAGGGTGGAGACAGTGGGTACATTATTGGACAAACTGAGGTTGAAGAAATGTGGCTATGCCTTTCAAAAACAATGTGGTATTCATTGCTCTGAAAATGGATCTAATAATTGGAACTCAAGTACACATCTCAATCTGTGTTGGGGAAGCCAATGCCAAAATAAATGAGAAGGAACCTGGTACACGACACTGGGGCACCAAGCATATTAGCCCTGTACTGTGTACCTCTAGACTTCTTTTATGTGGTGAAGAAATAAAAAGGTAAATGTGGTAGTTACGTAATTTCTTGTCAACTTGATAAATAAATGTAGGGGTGGTGTCTAGCCTGTCAATCAGGTCACAGCCTGATGATGACTCCCTGTGGGCGTGGCCTCATCATGAGGATTCTTGGAAGTTCCTCTTTCTCCCTGAATGTGGGCCAAACTCTCCCTCTGCTTCCCCTTCCTGCTGAGGAGCCACACTAGGAGAGCTGGAGGAGCCAGTGGAGACCTGTGCCAGCGCTGAGATGCTTCCACCTCCACTGGATCCACAAGACTTTTCACCCACCAGCCCACGATCTTCCTGTATTTGGCATCATTGCGAGTGGCTACATGAGTCTAAAGAGGAATTTATGGACTAGCAGCGGACATATGGGCTAATATTGGGCTTATGGACATGATCTGGACTGGACTGGGCTGTTTTCTCAATATGCAAATGTTCTGTGATATAGAGCTCTCTCATACACATGTGCGTATCACTGGATTCGTTTCTCTAGTCAACCATCCCTAATACATTAAGTCAAAGAGTAATGCTATAAAATCATGGAAACTTTCATTAATCACAAAAGATTTTGTGGTCTTCAATTTACACTAAATCAAATCAGCAACTCTGGTACCAAAATGTGTTTCTATCCTATGTTGTTTGTATTAGGGGATCAAAAAAAAAAAGCCAAAATAGACAAGAGGAAGGATGAAGGGCGGATGTTGTAAGGTTTCCTAACAAAATCCTCAAAGGACAATTCCTGATACCTTTGAAAACTGAGTGGATACAGTGTTGGGATGGGAAAAAAGTCCTGGGCATGCCTTTTCTCAACCTTCTTTCATCAAGGAAACTTTCACTTTTCTTAAAACTTTTTTTCAAAATAAGCTCATGGTTGTCTTGTGCCCTTTGAGAAAATCTATCTAGAACACCCCTTTGGTATACCCTCAAAATTGGTCATAACCTTTTAAGCTGACATTCCTATCTTGAATGTAATTCAAAAGATCCCCTTGGAAGCCACTACTTGATTAAATTATTTTTAAGGGACCCTAATGAGAGTAAAATATGTATTTTACTGAGTGAACTTGTCTGCAGCCATCTACTAATTGCAGAAAAACTTTTAGCATGTTTTGTTTAGAATAAACACATGCATGTATGAGCCTAAACTCTAACAATAATGCTTTCTGACTTACCCTCATAAATGTCAATTTTATATAAATCAATGTTATTTTTATTTATTTGCCACTCTTCTTTTTTT
>NW_022111321.1:14358293-14360329 GCF_000313985.2 Echinops telfairi
ATCTTATCTGCCCCTCTTAAGTAAACCATATTGAGATGCTGTGAGTTACTTAATATGGCCCTTGTAGTCATAGCCTTTGTGATCTATGCACACTGATTGAGTTGGACTATGTAAATAAAGTGCTAGTGGCCCACAAAAGGGGTTGGACAGTGTGGTGCTAATGCAAATAAGATGTAAGAAAACCATGATGATTAAATGTTTATGTTATTTTGGCTGGGCATTGGTTTTCATTGGTTTAGCAATTATGTAGTGACATATTTGGCAATCATGTTGTGATGTAACCTTTTTCCATTTTGGGATCTGCTGTGATTACTATCCATTATATTTCCATTTGGTAAAAGACTAAATTTTCTACTCCCTTAAAGAGTTACCGTCTCAGAAACTGAAAGGGGCAGGTCTGCCTTGTTCTCTAGGGTCACTATCAGTTGGAATTGACTTGTTGGTAGTGAATTGGTTTTTGTTTATGGTTCAATTTGGAGACAAGGGTAGGATGGGATGTATTTCACTAGAGTATGACTCAAATGACCACTCCTATGTCAGCCACATCTCTGACTCCCCTTATTCAAGTCATTCATTTACCCACCTTGCTCAAAAGTTGAATTTCCTTAAGGACATATGTGGTCTGAAACCTATATGCATGTGACATCGTGTTTGGTAAAGTAACGAGGCAACAAAAAAGAGTAAGATATCAACAAGGTAGATTGACATAATGGCTCTCACGATGGGCTTGACCGTAACAACACTTGAAGCTGGCCCAGGGTTGGGCAGGGTTTTACATTGCTGTTCTTGGGTCACTATGAGCCAGAATGAACTCAGTGGTACCCAAGAGCCACACTCTGGTAAAGTTACCTCTCTTCTGACCTCTTATTCTTGAGCCTGAATCCAGATCATCGTTAACTGACCTCCAGTTCGTGAGTAGCAGCCTGGCCCAATTTGCCACTTTCTGCTGCCCTTGGAACAAACAGCCTGTTTTCTGAATTGTCTATTTGAATTCAGCAATGCCTGAAACTCCCCACTTTGGAAAAGACCCTAGCTTACTGTCTGACCCACAAATGTGGGTCCTGTCAACCTCCAGAATCATGTGAGCCACTTCCTTGATGGTTCATAAGTCTTGTTTGACATTTCAGTAAATTAAGAAACCAAAGGCTAGAGGAAGAATGCTGAGGGTAGGAGTGGGTGTGGATGCTAGAAACGATGGAGTAGCACAGCAGTTTGGAAAAGTTGGACATTAAGGACACCTTTAATTTCTATTTCATAGGAACAAGTTATATAATTATCCTTATAAAAGGAATCATTTATTCACTCATTCTAAGTGACTTGCTGCTATTGAGTCAATTCTAGCTCAAGACAACCCTCTGAGGATTGTGCTCCACAAGATTGTTCATGGTTGATTTTTCACTGGATCATAAAACTTCCTTCAGGGCTGACTCTGAGTGGGCTTGAACTTTCCAGCTTTCTATTAGTGCTCAAGCCCACCCAGGAGCCCCCTTCTAACTAACATACCCACCAAAGCAGTTTCACACAAATGTGTGAGTTTAATTTTTGGTTCGATTAAAATTTTTAAAAATTTAGAAAACCTAACTGTAGTAGTAATGGTCTATAGGTAGCAACCACAGAAGGAGCCTCTTTGTGAATATCTGAGGGAATTCGGCAGGAAAGGACCCTAGCTTCTTGAATGCAGGCACTGGACCCCACAGTTAAATCTGAGAGTTTTATTGATTGCTGATTGTTTTGTTTTATTTTTCTGTCCTGGGAAAGTCAGAGTTCAGTAACACAGACAGCCTTTCGGCCTCGCCTACCACCACCCTCAGCCCATTGGTAGCAACCTGGACTGCCTTTACTCTCCTCCTACAAAAGGAAGTTATCTCTAACTGTTATGGAGTCGCGCCCAACAAAAGACCACTGACCCACTAGCAGCTGCAAAGTAACAAGGCAAAAGTTTATTAGGGAAGAGCAAAGGTAAAGCAAAGGAAAAGCAAATCCGGATTTGGGCTACAGCATGGCCACGCAGGGTCCAAACTGAAGCAAGCAGCAAA
>NW_022111321.1:14360729-14361893 GCF_000313985.2 Echinops telfairi
GTTTCAGAGACTTTTAGAGATAACATGGTTTCAGAGACTTTTAGAGATAACATGGTTTCAGAGTGGAGTAACACAATTCAAAATGGGGTAGCTTAAGTCAAGTTTCTTCATTCTATTGAGCCTTAACACTAACAAACCCTGTCCCATTCCACCCAGCCAAGGGCCTCACCTCACTGACCCTTGGGACCTCTGAGTGGAGGGTGGTCTGCAAGGACAGCCTGGCACACTCAGCCTCATAGTACAAGTAATGAACTTGGTCATTCTGTTATATCCCTGCTTCCTTTCACCTTCTCATGCTCTTCCTCTCATGCCTCCCTCCTATTAAAACAAGGGCATCAGCATAACACATCCTCCATTAACACAAGAAAATAAATCATACAAACCAGAGCAGAAAAACAATGAAAAACAGCAAGACAAGAAGTTGGTTCTTTGAAAGGATCAACAAAATTTACAAATCACTGGCAAACTTATCAAAAGAGGTGGAGGGGTGCAAATATCTAGAACGAGAAATGAAAAGTGAGATGCCTGACCTGACCCCACAACACTGGGGCAAAACACTAATGGCATGCAACAGAGCAGCAAGGGGAGCAAAGCAATGAAGTCCCTGGGGAAATGCCAAAATAGACTTTGGGGACAGAGTGTGGCACCCCATCAAACTCAACTGGAAAACACTCCTAAAAGTCAAAAAACAGACTTGGAGCTATTTATAGGCTTTTCCTTTTTTTAATTGGCTTTCTTTTTGTTGTTGTTGTTGTTGTTTTGTTGGTTTTGTCTTCCTTTGTGTTTTTCTTGGCTTTGCGTAGATTTTGCGCGTATTGATGTCTCTGCATGACTGTCTAGATAAGATAGGCGGGATCAACAATTTGGAGAAGAAAACAACTGGACCGATGGTACCCAGGGGAAATGGGAGAAGGGGAGGTGGGAGAAAGGAAGGGGGTATCAACCAACCTTGGAACAAGGGAACAAGTGAACTAAAATCAATGGAGAGAAGGGCATTGGATGCCTAGTGGGCTTAATCAAGGGCAATGTAACAGAGAGGAATTACTGAAACCCGAATGAAGGCAGAACATGATAGTGGGACAAGAGGAAAGCAAAAAGAAATAGAGGAAAGAACTAGGAGGCAAAGAATATTTATAGAGGTCTAAATACAGGCATGTAGATATA
>NW_022111321.1:14363625-14367195 GCF_000313985.2 Echinops telfairi
GGGGGGAGGCAGGGTATAGATGCTACATCATGTGAGAGATGCAAAGAACCAAGAAATAAAACTTGAAAGATACAAAGACGCCACCCAGAGCTGCTGAGGAGATAAGAAACCTATCATGATCCCGTGAATTACTGGATAGGCCTTTTTAAGCCTTGTTTTTATAATTCCCACTAACAGTGTATATGGGTCTGGGTAAGAGAAGTAGGCAAAGATGCTGATAGATTATATGATGCCGTTGTGTGTAATTGCTAACAGGGTAAATTGTGGCTGTAAAACCTTGGGACTCTAATGTGAGGATTGGTCAATTTTGTAAGGAAGATGAGGCTTTCTGCTCCCACAAAGATTTACAGCTTGGAAACCCGAAGGGTCACTATGTGTTAGAATCAATTAGAAGGCAGTGGGTTTTTGGCTTATTGGGTCTAAAGTAAGCCATCTCAGAAGCAGGAAGAGGGGGATTTTACTATCATCAAGAAAGAACCAGGAATGGGGTGTCTCTTTTAGATCCCCAAGTCCCTGTGTTCTGAACCATCTCAATCCAAAGGCAGAAAGATCTGACACCAAAGAAGTGGCGGAGGACCCAGTGTACCAGCTGAACCAGGAGATAGAGCAGGAGACAGAGGGGTGTGCTTCATGCCCCTAGAGAGAATAAAGCTGAGTGCTTTGGAAGAGGAGGTTTACTCCCAGAGTAGGGAGGGTCACCTCCAGGCAACGATGGGAAGAGGCTGTCCTGTCCAAAGAACTCTGTCAGGAGAATGTCTGATAATGAACTGTAACCTATTAACTTCCCTAATAATCCTCATGATTGTGATTACTGTCTATGAGTTCTGTGTTGTTATTGCAATGAAATATGGAACCCAGCAGAGATATAGATACTGCCGTGGGCGGTACGCTTTCTGTTAGAATTTGTGAGAAGGTTGAAAGGTAGAGGCTTGTTTGACCCCTGCCTCAGAGGACCCACCCTTGGCTGATGCTGAGAGTGAATCTCCTCTGCTTCTCTGAGAAGCTAGAGCAGAGTACACCATCTCCATGCCCTTTTATACTTTCCCTGGAGTTGGTGCCTTGAATTTGGTGGGTTATGCATCGAATTTCTAGCTACAAGTTCAGTCATTTGAAACCACCAGCTGCTCATGGCAGAAAGATGAGGCATTCTCCCACCACAAAAAAGTTAGAGTCCTGAAAACCCCTGGGGGCACAATCGACCCAATGGCAATGTGTTAGGGTTTTCTTGGAAACAAGGAGAAAATAAATTTACGTTTATTAAAGCCATCTATCTAGCTGTGGTATTTTTATTTTAACAGCATTAGAAAACTAATACAGGTGCCAAAAGATACAGAAAAGAGGACAATGAAAACTATATTTCAAGATAACCATTTGGAGTCACCTAGCTTTCCTGTCCAATGTGTATTTCAGGAGCACGGATGGTGATGTAAGCACATGGAAATCAACCAACAGAAGGGTTTCAGATGGCTATTGCTATGTCTCTGAGCTTGATAAAGGACCCCAGTAAAATGGACTGAAATGGTACCCTTCCAATGCCACTGGCCTCAGCAAGCTTTGGATTAAACTTTGGACTAAACCAAAGCTCAACAAGTGGTAGGGGACAAATGTCTGATAAACAGCAAACCAAACCAAGCTTGCTGTCATCGAGTGGATTCAAACTCCTAGCAACTATGTAAAACGGGTACATTTCCAAGACTCTCTTTAGAGAAGTAGAAACTTTCTCATTAAGAGTAGCTGGTGGAGAGGATGTACACTGGTACAGATAGGAACTGGAAACACAGGGAATCCAGGGCGGATGATCCCTTCAGGACCAATGCTGAGAGTGGCGATCCTGGGAGGGTGGAGGGAGGATGGGTTGGGAATGGGTAACTGATTACAATGATCTACATATAACCTCCTCCCTGGGGGACGGACAACCGAAAAGTGGGTGAAGGGAGATGTCGGACAGGGCAAGATATGACAAAATATCAATTTATAAACTATCAAGGGCTCATGAGGGAGGGGGGAGTGGGGAGGGAGGGGAAAAATGAGGACCTAACGCCGGGGGGCTTAAGTGGAGAGGAAATGTTTTGAGAATGATGAGGGCAATGAATGTACAAATGTGCTTTACACAATTGATGTATGCATGGATTGTGATAAGAGTTGTATGAGCCCCTAATAAAATGATTAAAAAAAATAAGAGTAGCTGGTGGTTGGTTTTGAACAGCTGCCCTCGCAGATAACAGCCAAATGAATCACCACTACATCACAAGGCAGTCTTCATTTCTATTTTATAAATTCTAGCACACCATTATTTACTATGGAACACGTAGGATAAATCCATAAGGGTTTATCTTAAAGTGTTTAAAAAAGGATTAATCTTAACATTAGAATTATAATTCTGACCCTTATGAATTTATTAATTACTTTCTCTTCTGTAGCTATTGGAAATATCTTTTATCTACATTTGCATTTTCATATGCTCACAAGGCACCCACATTTATAAACAATTACTTCTTGACAGACCTCCTAAGGAATTGAACAGTTGCGCTCCACAGTGTGGAAACCAACCTATTCCCATCCGCTCTAACATGCCATTGAGAAACTCGTGAGAAAGAAAAATAGATCAACTTGAAGATGTAATCCAGGAATTTAATTGTCAGTCCATTTTTGCTATAGTATATTAAGATTTTCTGGGCATTTTGCCATATTCTTAGCCAATCTTCTGTCCCTCTATTCTGTTCTGATTTTCCATTTCTATCATTCTATGAAATTGATTTTATTGTAACTATACCACACACTTGCATATGTTTTATTGTTTTAAGCCAATGAATATGTTCTTTTTCTCTCCCTGGGAAGGGCATAGGGAGCAATAATTTTAAATATTTTATTCTAATAATAACTAAGAACCAAGAATGCTGATCATATTTACTGAAGCACTACAGCTAAAAATATTTCTTAATATTTCATTCTGCTATAACCAAAATAAATCATTTTTATTCCTAGATTTAATAACAAATATTAAGAATTCCACAAATTTCTAAACCCTGAGGATTCTGTAATTGATCAGAGTATTATGTAAGAGTGTATGCCACTTGTAGGGGGTTTCAATTAATAGCATATGCAACAAATGTTTCTTAGTCACCGACAAATGACAAAGTATAGCAGTAGGATGCAAAGACAAATAAGAGAGTACCTGTGGGTCTAAGAAGCTAGTAGTAGTCCCAGACACACAAATAGACTGTTAACTGCTATGAGACTGCCGTGTACAACACAACGAAAAGTTCATGGGCAAAGGCTTTAAATTGATGGAGAGATCAAAAGCATTTTCTTGAAGTTGGCATCGCTTATAATGCATCCAAAGAGCTGAATGTGAGACGCAGAACTGCAGGGTGACTAGAAGGGTGTTCTAGAAGAGAGGATGAAGGGGAGCTATAGCATGGTTCTTTGTGGCAGCACAGGCACATCAGCGTGGTTTGGTGCATGACAGTGGCTCAAAAGGGAATGAGGGGCTAGAGAAGATTGGCCAAGTACGTCTCAAAGTAGCACTCTTTAGCATGGTAGACCCATCAGGGCAAAAGCTCTGTCCCC
>NW_022111321.1:14368001-14381975 GCF_000313985.2 Echinops telfairi
AGGAGGTTAACATTGTTTGAAGTACTTATTTTCACAGTAAGTTTTACAGGCTAAGACTTTCTGTAAGAATGTTGGGATGGGCTTCACTATCAATCTCCATTTGATGAGTGTGGGCATTACCCTGTTTTTGTACACTATTTTCTCCCTGTAAGATAATACAGCTAATATACGGCTGGGCTAAGATTTGAATCCAAATCTGTTTTCATAAGTGTTGTAACTTCTATCCTGCAATGCCCAGCAAATTTTCCTTCTGAGTGGCCAATTTGACCACCTGTTAGATAAGTGGAATAGCTGGTAGAATTGTGGAATGGCTGGTGGAATTTGACTAACTTGAGTTTGAAATCTGATTGGGTCAATTATAATTGTGAATCTTTGTAACCCCTTTGATTCCCAAATCTCTGGTCTGTTAAAAAGAGAAAAACAACAATAAACATACAAAATACACATACATGCAAGATGATATAAAAAAGTATAATAAATTCAAGTTTCAACTGGAAGTGTCCATTATTGTTATTTCTCTAATAAATTACAGATAGTTGATTTATAGGCCATGAAAATATATTACTTCTTTCAAGCTATTTTACCTATATCTGTTTTGATCCAACAAGCCCTGCTTTGTCCATTTACTTCTCGAAGTAATTCTCTTATGTCTAAATGTTGGTGAAAACCCCCCTTGAATACCATGACATGGTGATACTAGATTATGGACTAAACAATGTAACATCCAATACATCCATCTGCTTGCCATATTCAGTGGGATGAGAATTTTCTCCCTAAGTACAAATATAATCCCCAAACTGACCCTTGAGTGAAAAGGTCAAGGATATAGTCGTATCAAATTTTTAAGTACATTTTATTTTCAAGAGTCTGAATAAATGCAGCTACGTGATTTTTCATAATCTCAAACCCCAAATGGTGTCCATATTGTGTGGTTGTTGGGTGCCATGGAGAGGGTTGTGACCCTATGAGATGCTGTCTGGTCAGGTCTCAGCTACACAATCAGTCCTATGATCGAATCCATTATTCGGTCCATCTCACTAAGGGTTTTCTCTTTTTCCTTGGTTCTCCACTTTACCAAGCATTTTCCTTCTCTAGGGATTATTCCCTCCTGATAATTCATCCAAAAGTGCATGACATATTCTCACCAACCTTGCTTGTAAGAACTACTCTGGCTGTTTATCCTCCATGACAGATTTGTTTGTTTTTTTCCCCGTTCATGTACTTTCAATATTTTTCACCAATACCATGTTTCAAATGTATCATTGCTTGTTTACTCTTCCTTATCTATTGCCTAGCTTTTACAAATACCTGAGCAGAAGGGAAATACCATAATGTGCTTGGGCACGTCTTCATCCTCAAGTCGCATCTGTGCTTTGTATCACTTTAAAGAGGATTCTAGAAGCAGATTTGTCCAATGCAATTAGTAATGTGATTTCCTACCTGCTGGTTCCATGCTACTGATTGTGGATTCAAGTAAATGAAATTCTGGATGGCTTCAGTCATTTCTCTGTTTATCATGATTGTTATTAGTCTAGTTGTGACATTGTTTCTTTCTTTATATTGAGGTGCAATTCCATACTGAAGGTGTCCTGGTGGAGCTGTGGGTTAAGCTTTGGGCTACTAATTGCAGTAGCTCTAGCTCACTGGTCGCTTCACAAATATGAGGCTTTTATTTGTAATGACTTATAGTCTTAGAGCCCTGACTTAGAGCCACTGTCAGTTGGAATCTACTCAATGAGAGTGGGTTTGGGTAGTTTTAATTCTTACTGAAAGCTGCAGTATTTGATTTCTTCACTAATTGCCTCACGTATTCTTCATCTTGAGCAAGCAAGGTTGTGCCATCTGAAAAAGGCAGGTTGTAAATCAGACTTCCTTCAATCCTGGAGCAGCGTTATTTTTCATTAGAGTCCAATAGCTTTGATTATGTATATAGTATACCTGTTGAATACTTGTGAAAAAAAGAATATAACTCTGATGCACACCTTTCTGTGTAATAAGCCGGATAGCATCCCCTTTCTCTGTTTGAATGCCTGCCTCTTGATCTATGTAAAGACTCCACGTTGGAAGGAAAAAAAGTTCTGGAATTCACACAGTTCAGACAGTTATAGTACCTCAGAATATCAGCCATGTCTGTAAATGATTCCATAAAAACTAGTAGTTGTTCTCAGAAAATAAGTGTCAGAGAAATCTGAAACTAGTAATATCCTGATTGTTTTGTGCACCTTATAAAATATGTTCATCCTAATTTAAAGATATATGCAATAGGATATTAGATTCTTTTTAGAGTAAAAGAAACCATGATATCTCCATAAACCTGTATATAAAGCAACTTACACTATCTCTAAATGAATTAAGAATTTCAATGGAAAAGAAAGAATTTTTCTGTTCAAATTGTTGCTCTTGCAGCAAATTTATAGTAACAGCTTCTGGAGAGCTCAGTAAAGGTGTTAAAGGAATCTCCTATCTTCCTTACATTTCTAGATGATTTGGGAGGTATTTAAAATTTTATATATATATCTCCATGGTATGACTACCACGTTTAAAATTCCATATTGATCTGATTTCTTTCAAGTTATATTTATGCGCTTTGAGTTAGATAAAAATTGGTCTAGATATTTCATTATGAAATAAATAATGAACGAACTCATTTGCCAATGAGGGTCTGTGTTCCTCTCATTTCACACATACCTAAATAAGAAATATTGTATTTCAAATTATCTTCCTTCCAGAGAAGTAGGGTGATTTATTCTATGTCAGAATTCTTATGTCTGAGGAAGAAAATGTTTCCTGTATATAGTTTGTGACTAGGTAAAACATTTTCAAGAAGAGTATAATTTCCTGTGAGTTTCCCGGGATGATTGCAATACTAAATACAGAGTACATTAACTAAGAAGAAACACTGAAATATTACACTAAAAAACACAATTTCATTTGTATTATATGTTATATTTCTATGAGAATATTTAACTTTACAGTTCTTTGTTTCCCTGAAATCACTAGAGAACTTTCTGATTTTTTAAAAATTATTTTGCACTTAATACTTGTGATGGTTAGGTATATTGTGCCAATCTGACCAACAGGGATATGTGGGATTATTCACATCATCGTTTGATTGAAGGGCAAAGAGATTAATGGCTCTGCAACGCCCATCCCCCTCTCCCTTGCTCTCTGCTGATGCATGGAGAGTGCTGCTCCCTTAGTTAGTTCTCTGCGAACCTGTGAGCTACACTACCTGTGAGCCAAGCCAACCACAGATCATGGCGCTAGAGCTTAAGGTTCCTTTAAGACCTGTTTCGTCATGCAGCTGGTGCATACATCGCTTGAGCTTGAGGCTGGTGGACCTGTCACCTTGCATTGCTTGCATTCAATATCCCATCTGGGCCTGCTTCGCTAAGCACCCAAGATACTGACTGTTGGTGACCCACCCTGCTGTTGGCTGCCTGTGGGCACTCTGCTATCTGCTTCCTTGACCTTGGACCTGAAGGCCCATGTGAGTTGAAGGACTTCCAGTTTATTAAATATATGTAAGTGTCCTGGTTTTGTTTCTCTAGAGAACCCTGCCTAACACAATGCTCAATATATTTTACTGGAAATATTTTTAGATAGGCAATTCTTGTTAAAAATGAGAGCACTTTTTCTTTCTTTTTTAGACTTTCCATGATATCAAGATGTAGTTCTTAGAATTATTTTTGGAAACACTTGTCTGAGACATAATGGCTGAGATATCACCTTTGGTAATGGCTGGACCTTGATATGCTTAGTTCTATTCTTTGCACTTTCCCACACCTACCTTTTTTTAATATTTTTTTTAAAAGTTTAATTAATTATTTGTTTAATGATAGTTTGGGCAAACACAGGGAAAATTAGGTTTCCCTTCAATGATTCGTACACATTTTGCTTCTTAGCATTACTTGCAGGACCCCCAAGATAACAGCTCTCCTCCAACATCCCACCTGGATTTCCCATTTCCACTCATCCCCTTTTTCATCCCTTCCTGCCTTTTGTGATTTGTTTGATAGCACAGGTGGCCCTGTGGGTCTCAGATGGTCAACTCTTCTGAGGAACACCTTCCTCACAGGAGTTATTATTCCCTGTATTATTATCATTATTGCTGATTGTCTGGATGGCAAAAGGGTCCTTGGATGAGTGTAGGTCTAGGGTAGTGTAGGCCGTTCAAAAGGTCTGTTGGTCCTTTGCACGAATTGTTACTTAAGTCTTTGGTTTTTCTTTGTTCTTCATCCCTCTGAATGGGAAGAGGACAATAATTGCATATTAGGAGGCCACTTGCTAGCTTTTACGGCTTCAGGCACTGCGTACCGCAATAATTTTTCCTCATGTTCATAAGCTGCTCTTTTTGCTTCTTTAGTATGTAAAGCTACTTTCGAAACCATGAACTCTTTCAACTTGTAGAAACTTAATGAGCATTTTATTCATTAACTATATCGTTTTACTTACAGATGATCAGAGATCTGAGGATCAGGGACCTTGAATTGTCTCAGGTCACATAGTTTGTCATTAAGTTGAATTATTAATACTAACAAGAGTTTGGAAACAAGGGCTCTGCCTCTAATTAATTTATTGTACTGTTAACTTCTGCTCCCTTCCTTGAGCAAGCTCAGCAGTGCAGGAGTTTTATTAGAGATATTTGCTCTAATTAGTTGTGATTTTTAATGGGCCTTTTGGGTTGCTTGGGCTTCAAAACCATTAAGAGTCCATTTGCACTTAAATGTGAGAGAGTAGAAAAAGGCTTTTCACCCAAGAAAGATACAGCTCCTACCCTTTTGCAGACGGCAGGTGTCTGCCCATGTGACATTCGATCCAGATCCTGGCATTGTGTGCTTACTCTGGGCAGGTTTGAATAAGCGGGCTCCTTGAGGGCAAGGACTCTCTTACTTAGTTTTATGTCAGATCCACACTCTCTCTCAGCCTGCTCAGGAGTAGGTAAAGGTATGCAGAACGGACTTGGTTAGCTACAGTTAACACTTAGGGCGGCCACATTATGTAGCAGAAGGAGCTATTTGCTGTAGACGGGACCTTGTAGATCGATACTTTATTCTACAGTGAAGTAAACTAATGCCCACAAAGTGAAGAGTTGACTCAAGATAAACGTTGGTTGTTGTATGACCAAAGTATTTGCTTAAACCTTGACCTTGCTTGGATCTCTTCCAGAGCACTGCTTATTGACACCAGTACTAGTAAAAACTCTTCCTCTCAGATCTATGTTCCTTCTTCACTTTTACTCAGAGAAGCAGATGCCTCACTAGCATGGGCTGCATTTACAGGTAGTTTCGCTATCGCTATACTTCTGTCTGAACTTCAATTTCAGTGCGTTATTAAAGAAATTATTTGATCTACTTACTTTGCTTGAGATTGACACAAAAATATTATTTCTTTGCCTCTGGATCTTTCTAAACCAGCCTCGTCTTCTAATCTGTTTGATTCAAGTAACATCAACACACTAAAAGGCTCACCCACAAGAAAAAGGACACTTGCAAGATAAGTTCAATATTTACTAAAAAAACTCACTACCAACTAATTGGTTCTGATTCATGCCTTGTAGGCTTTCTGAAACTGTGGATTTTGTAGGGAGCATGGGCTCCTCTTTCTTTCACTGAGGATGGTGGGTTTGAATACTGATGCTTTTCCCACAGTGCCATGACTCTCAATATATACACATATCCTTCATCCATCAGAGAAATCTCTTGAGTGTTCTTGACCTGAATTGTCACCTGTTACTTCCTGGATGATGCCATGAGAATGAGTAGTGTATCTGAGTTCCATGTGGCCATTACAACACATTTTCAAAAGGAACAGAATTGTCTCTACAACGATACTCTTGGGAGGAATGGTTGGTAAAATTAATAAAATGTTTGTGTGTCCTGAGCTCCCATCCCTTTCTATATCTGTGTACATGTACTGGTCTAATCTGAATTGAGAAGCAGCATTGGGGTCATGGTAGTGGGGGGTGAGGAAGCCTCAAGGAACCAGAGGAATATAGTGTGTTTCATCGATGCTTTACTGCACCCTGGTGATTCATCCCCTCCCTGTGGTCCCTCTGTGGGGAGATTGTTCCACTGTCTACACATGGGCTTTGGATCTCTGCTCCAGCCCCCTCTTTCTCAACAATATGATTTGTTTGTTATGTGTCTGCTGATGTCTATTACCGAGTCCCTGTGACTCCTCATGATCACACCGGCAGTGTGCTTCTTCCATGTGGATGACACACATTATCCAGGAACAGGAGTGGGACTAGTGATACCCGAAAGGTAGGGAGAACAGAGAGAGAGGAAGGGAGAAAGGGGGAACAGCTCACAATGATCGACACATAACCATACACCCCTGTACAAGGGGAAGAACAACAGAAAACATGGGGGAAGGAAGACAGCAGTCGGTTCGAGAGATGAAAATAATAACAATGTACAATTTATCAGGGGGTTATGAGGGTGGGCGGGCTCCATAGAAAGTAAATGTTTAGAAAAGATTGAGGGTAACATATGTACAAACATGCCAGATTCGATTGATGTATGGATTGTGATGAGTTGTATGAGCCCCCAATAAAATGATTTAAATAAAATAAAATAATACAAAATCCACACACATTTGGTGTGAGATCTGTATCAACTTTGTCTCCTAGGAATCAGCCTTGGGTGACTCATTCTGATGTCCTGAACTCTTCCCCTTATGAAGTTTAGAAGAAGCCAGACCCTGATGCTACGCCACTTTTATGTATGAGGGGGTACCCCCCAAACAAAAGGTTTTTTTCCCCCCAAAAGTTATGTATTCATTTATTTATTTATTTTTACAAAACCACCTTATTGCCTTCAAAGTACTCTCCATTACACTTAAAACATTTGTCAAGTCTGCAATTCCATTCTTGGAAACTTTTTTCAAATTCAACTGTTTGGGGGGCTGACAGTGCCTCCTTTGTTGTTTTTTTTCACCTCTTCTGTCATCAAATCGCTGTCCTTTCATGTCCCTCTTCATTCGCAGAAACAAAAATAGGTCACACACAGAGTGAGGTTAGTGAGTAAGGTGCATAGGGCAAAAGGCATGCAGTTTTTTGCCAAAAAACTTCGGAGCACTGAGATGGCTGTGTGAGCAGGTGCACTGTCATGGTGGCAAAACCAGTCCCCCATCAGGCCTTTTTTTGTCACGTACTGTTACACTAACTTTTCAGAACCTTAAATAGAAAGCTTGATTAACAATCCGATGTGGTAGACCGAACTCCAACTGCACAAGAGTCAACATTTTCAACCACTCAGGAAGCTGACAGATGTCCAGAACAGGGCTTATCATCAATCAACATTTCGCCCTTTTTTAAATGAGACAACTATGTGTACACTTGAGTTTTTCCCATAGCGCTGTCCTTATACGCTGTGTTCAACATCACAACAGTTTCTATGACATATTGCCTAAGCAGGAAACAATATTTCACAGCCACATTCTATTCTCTTAAATTCACCATCACACAAAATGAGGTTCAAGAGAAACTGTTTTTATGAAAAATATTTACTGTGACCAAGGAGAACATTCCAAGGCAATGCCACTGAGTGCACTAAATCAGAGCAAGTTGTTGGATGCTTGTCTAGGGGGGGAAATGCATGCTATGAAACTCTGCCCAGTGGGTCTTTATTCTGTTTGTTTGTTTGTTTGTTTGTTTGTTTTTGGAGGGGGTGAGTACCCCCTCATCTACCTCTTCCTTTGCTGTGTAACTAAATAATTTTTCATATGATTTTCAATGTCAAATTCAAAATTATATCAGAATTCAAGACTATGAGGAAATGATACTGTAGCAAACACCACCAGATTTGAAATCGCTTAACATAATTAAGAGGACACCGAGTGGCAAAAATCATTAAAAAGTCCAGTTGCTAAACTAATATTTGGAGATTCAGAGCTACCTAGATGCTCCTTGAAAAAGAGTCTTGTGATCTACTTCCAAATAATGTTAGTCATTGAAAGCCCCCTGGAGCACAGATATACTCTAACACCTAGGGTCCCCATTAGAATTGACTCAATGGCAACTGTTTTTCTATTTGTAAAAATGTGTTTCTTTTTAATTATTGCTCCAACTATGGGCATCAAAATTCTGTCATCCGCACAGTGATCCAATAATCCATGAAAGATTAATTTCCTGTCACCACCTTTTAATATTGTCTTCTATTATTTTTATGGCCAGAGAGAGAGAGAGAGAGAGAGAGAGATTATCAGAGACTATTATATTAGCAAGCGCTTCAGTATAGAATGACCAATGTTATTTTTACTAACAATCTACTAGTCTAATTCATCACCTGCTCTCTCAAGCATAAGTCACTGGAATGTTTATAATCATTACAAATCTTCTTCACATAAACAGGTAGTGTTTGAAAATCTGTGAGTGGGAATAACAGATGTATTTGTTATTCATGTATAGCTGTATAGAGGTGTGTATCGATAGCACCTTGTTTTTAGTAGTTAAAGTGTATATTAAAAATTGTATATTGTATGACACCAAATTACAACATAACTTCAGTTTGTATCTACTCCTTCCTCCTTAAATTGGAGATTATCATTATTAATCCCCAATGCAGGAAGAAAAGTTTAGCACATTAAGTTTATGATGGTTAGATTTTATGTCAACTGGACATGTCTGGGTCAAGATAGGTTGTGGACTGATGGCACCTCCGCTAGGATGTGGCCTTTTTTGTGAAAGAAAATTCCTGGACAGAACTGATCTTTCTTGTTCCTTACCCTTCTGCTGGGTCTGGATGCTGTTTCCTGTCCATTGTTCTCCTGTTCTGTTGCCTGCAGATCCCAGGGACAGTCAGCAGACTGCCAGTCTTGAATTTATTTGGTTGACCTCTGATTCATTCAGCTGCATTCACCAGCCTGGGGTCACTCAGCTTTGCCTTCCTGTTTCCTGAGTGAGATTATATTACTTGATAGTGTAATGGCAGATAGATGGCATTATGTATTTGTCAAAATCCATGGAAATGTACAACACAGATATTGAATATACATAGATTATGTACTGTAATTATTTAATCCCCAAACCAAACTAAGTGCCATCAAGTCTATGCTAACTCATTGTGATCTACAGCACAGGGTAAAACTGCCCCCTTGAGTTTTGTGACTGTAACTCTACAGGAGTAGAAAGTCCCATCTTTCTCCCATGGGACTACTGATGCTTTTGAGCTGCTGACCGTGCGAATCACAGCCCAGCACAAAACCACTTCATCACCAAGGGTCCTTGGTCACTAGTACATCAATATTGACTCATCAATTGTAAGGAATGTACCACCCTAATGGAATATGCTCGTAATAATGAAACTGGGGAGAGGAATGGGAATGTATGGGAACTCTTGGTAATTTCTGCCCAATTTTTCTGTAAACCTAAAACTGTTCTAAAAATTTTAATTAAGTTTTAGAAATAAAGAATTATAATATAATTATAATAATTGTTTCTGATTTCAATATTAAAGAATTTCATACTTTTTATATCATTCTTTGAAATTCACATATAGCTACAAGTGTCTATTCATGACAGCTTGGGAAATTATAATCAAATTAGTTCTACTCTTAAATAATCTTTGACAATGCAACATCAGTAATTCAGAGATAGTGTATTAGTGTTTTAGAATTCAAGTTTAGGTGCATCAGTTAGTACTATTTTTTCAATCTAAGAAACAAAAGCTAGTAAATTTTGACATCTCAGAGATATTGTTTTATTTGGAATTGGTGAGAGATAAAAATATATGTTTTTAATATAGTCCTTGTCTGAGACTTATATATATATTGTGTAGTATTGTTTATTGTGTTTATAGTGATTGCATTAACACCATCTTCAGGAAATAGGCATATAAATAAAAAATGTTCCTTAACTCCTTTCTGGACTATCTACATTTTTTTAGATGAGAGGTTAAAACTAATAATACTGGATATTTAAGTGTACAGAAAGTTTCAGGCAAATTTACAAAAACCTGAACCTCACCGTAGTCATTTAAGAATAATGTATTACAAATATAAGTAAACAACAAATTGTCTTTCCCCCCGAAACTTAAGTAGCAACACACTACTCTATTACAAATTTAGGAATGCTTTGTAACAAAGAAATATACCAACACAATTTATTTTTGCAAAATAAAAATGATTTACTCTTAAAAAACAAATAAACAAAACATTTGAATGTTGCTTGTAAATGGATAATGTGATTTTATTGTGTGCATGCTTGTGTTTTTCTGTTAGTAAATGGAGAAAAAACTTTCAGATGTAGTTTAATTGACTATAATATTTTGACAATAAAAAACTACAGCGTATACATGCTATATACCACTACTTTTTTACAGAAGAGTGTTATTGCCCTAAGCACTCGGATTTTTGTTTTGTTTTGCTTTTGTTTATGAACTGTATGCTTCCTATAAAGAACATAGTTCTATCTAGTCATGAACATGAGTTTTCCTTAGACTTTCTATCAATTTCCAAATCTAGCTGTTGTGGCGTAGCAGGTTACACATTGGGCTGCCAACCACAAGGTCAGCAGTTTGAAGTCACCAGCCACACGGTGGCAGAAAGGCGAGGTTTCCTGTTCTCATTAAGAGTTGATGTCTCAGAGTCCCATAGGAGTAGTTCTACGTTGCCCTGTGGGATCACTATGAGTCAGCATTGACTGGACAGTGTGAGCTTTATTATTGTTGTTATTGTTACGAAATTGAATAAAGCAAATCACATTTCTAGTTCTATACGTGACATCTACATGTTCCGATCTCTGCTCAAATGAGTTACAGTCAATGAAACTTAAGATGGATTAGACTCTTATTCTTTGATAGAAGAAATAAGAATAATCCAAGGTCAATAATTAGAAAGAAACCAAAAATTATAAATATACTTTAATCATCAAGTTGAAAGCCATTGTAAAGAATGATAATAGTCAAACTGAATCACCAAGGATGACATTATCATGGTGGCACTTGGGAGCTGATCCTCAGGTGTAGAAACTTGAGTTTATAAGAAGGGGCTTGAATTTTGGAAGCTCATTGAGATAGCTAATGTTTATTGTGCCAACTTTGAAGCAGTCATTTCTAGTGACCTATATTAGACTTAAAAACTTTGTATTTTTTTCATGTTCATAATTTAAATGGAAAGAAAAGTATTTGGTATACCAAAATATAAATAAATGTAAATACTATGGAAATGCAGATGAAGTGGTTTATACAGAATGAAATTACAACAGTTTATAAAAAGGAAGTTGGTCTAATTAGTGACACAGTGGCAATAAACTTCTCACCTACCAACCCAAAGATCATATTGAACTCACCACAATATGTTTTCAAAAAGATTTATAGTATCAGAAAACTTGATTGGCAGTTCTATTGTCCTGTAGGATCATTGTTAATTAGAATCAACTTGATAAAAATGCGTTTGGTTCAGTAGTCAAATTGATCTCTTTGTGCATGTTTCATATATATAAAATAAAAATGTATTTCCTTACAGTGTAGTAAGCTAGAAGTCTAAATAAAAAGCACTGGCTAAAAGGGAAGACTCTCTCCCTGTGACTTCTCTGGGGGACAAGCTTTTCAGTTTCTGAACATCTGGCAAACCTTGTCTCCTTGGTGATGTCCTCATCACTTAGAAACACCCCCCCCAGTCTGTGTGTGCTTCCCTGTGCCTAATATGCTCTTTTCGATATTTTACTGTGTTTTTTTCCTTTTTTAGTTTTTTACTGTTTCCTGTGATTTGGGTGAAAGTTTACATAGAAAATTGAATTTTCCAGTCTCAAAACCATACACATTATTTTATGATATTCATTGCAATCTACATAATATAACAACACTCTTTCTTCTTACTGCCTGTTTCCTGTTACTATTCATTATTCTTTCCTGCCCTTCCCTGCCCTCTCACCTTTATCTCAAGGTAAATACCAAACGTTTGAACTCATATGGTTGGTTATGTTAAGGAGTCTATATCTTCTTTTATTAACGTTCACCTGACATTCCTGAATATTTAGTTGAAAGTTGAGCCATTGGAGTGAGTTCAGTTCCAGGCTTGGAGCATGAATAAGCATCATAGATTCAGGGTCCTACCAGTCTCTCTCTGGTTTTTTAAGCCATATAAAAAATTATTCTCCCACCCAATCAAAAACCTTTTATTGTGATATATTTCAGAGCAGTTGGTAGTGATTGCCAGGCACCATTTAGCTCTTCTAGTATCAAGGTCACAGAGGTAGATATTCATGTTAAACTACATCAGTCATTTGGGCAAATTGTTTCCAAGCACCCTTGGTCTCCTTCATTCTTCTGACTAGGACAAGACAAGTAGTTGATGTTTCATGGCCACTCACAAGCATCTAAGACCCCAGTAACTATTCACCAAAGTAAGGTGTAGAACACTGCCATTGTGGACTATGTTTTTCCAGTTGATCTCTATGTCCTCCAAGGCTAAGGTGTTGAAACTCCAGAGCCAAATTCTCATTCCTTGAAGTTTTGGCTTTGATTAAGAAGTTTTCAAAACATTGCCTTCTGTGTGCTCTACTAGTTATACAGTTATTTTTGAATCATGTGCAGAAATATCCTCTATCAAACCTATATGCACATCAGAGTGTAGTTCAATTTGCCTTTCCACCCCTGTTCATTTTTCCAAGTCTATATTTATGTATCAGTTCATGTTATTAATATTATTATTATAAATTACCTTGATTATTATTATTGCAGAATTGTGTGGAATAGAATTTTTTAACCTTTGTTTCCTTTAAATCCTGTGTTCCTCCAGTATGTTCTTCATTTTGTACCAACGTCCCCCTTATTGTGTGTTGCCTAAGTTATTTTCACCTAAGTTAATATATGTCTACCTTCACTGTAAAGAAAAACCCAAATTCTCACAAGTAGACCAGTAGGCAACATTATAAGTGGAGAGAATATTGAAGTTATCGAGGATTTCATCTGACTTGTATCCACAGTCTTTAGAAGCAGCAGTCAAGAAAACAAATGATTTATTGCATTGGGAAAAGCACCTGCAAAAGACATCTTTAAAGTGTGAAAGAGAAAATATGTGACATTGAGGACTCAGGTGTGCCTGAGACAAGCCAGAATATTTTCAATGGTTTCATTGAAACCTGCACGCAGAAGGTCAAATCAACATTTTCAGCTCCTGTTCCTTTTTATTTTCAACTTCACATTCAAATTGCCAGTATTTAATAATGCAATTTGATTGTATATTGACTGATTTAAGACTTCTTCGTTTTGTATAAAATTTTAAACATTTTTTCCAACTTTGCCTTTTGTGATTGCTACAAATATTAAGAATGCTCATATTAAATTGTATTCCTTGCAGATGTATTCATCTTTACCTGTTGATAACAGCTTTGTTCTTCAGAAAGTTCTTTTGGGAAATGGACGCACTGACTTTTCCCTTCAATGTGTTGTTCCTAACACACAAGATTGCACCATGAATTCAGATAGAAAATGACCAGTACCAAACCATTGCCGTTTATGAATGCCGAGTAGATGGCTCTTCAAGATATGAATTTCATTTTTATTTTCCTTACTTCATACTCTCCATACTCCATGTGCCATGCTTTGTGTCTTAGGTGTGGCTTGTCATTCTGAGTTGTACCACTTCGGCGAATGAAGGGCCGCAGTACTCATTGCGACGGTAGCATGAAGGTCGATTCTACGTAGAGTCGCTTCTGACTGCTTTCTCGGAAGTTCATCTTGAAGCACCATATCTAGCAATGTTCATTGCTCTCCAAAGAGTTGTCATTAAATAATTCCCAGAAATTAAGCATCAAGCCTCTTCTCCTAGACTTTCTCAGTTTTGAATTTTAGTCACCAATGGTGGCCCTACTAACATTTGAAATACTGGCAACATAGCTTCCAGGAAGATAGAAATACACAGACCAAGTAGTATAACAAACCGACAGATAGGCGATGGTAACAAGAAATCTGGTTGATAAATGGTTAAGTGTTTAGCTGCTGACTAAAAGGTAGGTGGTTTGAACCA
>NW_022111321.1:14382075-14404054 GCF_000313985.2 Echinops telfairi
CCGGTTACTGCTGGGGAGTAGGGTGTGAGAACCTGCTCCCATGAAGACGGAGGTCTAGAAAACCCTGTGCCTACAGTAGCTCTATCAGCCGGATTCAACTCTTCATCACACAACAACGATATACATCCGCACATGATATACATGTATATCACATGATATACATTTCAGTGAATTGACTTAGTCCATTAAATAGATGGAGTGTTGTCGTTGTTGTTGTTGTTGTTTGGTGCCATACAGTCGGTTGTGACTCATAGCTACTGCATGTAAACCAGAACGCAAGACTATCTGGTCCAGGGTCATCTCTATGTTTGAGTCCGTCAATGCAGTCACTGTGTAAATCCACCCCTCAACGAAAAAGATTTCGCTCCCACGCCCCTTTACCCAACAAGATATCCTTCCCCAGGGACTACTCTTATCTGACAGTTGACAAAGTCTCCCTGTCTTTGCCTCGAAGGAGCAAGTTGGTTGTACTTCTTCCAAGAGAGATTTGTTTGTTCTATTGGAAGTCGTTGGTAGTTTCAAAATTCATTTCCAGCTTCATAATTTAAATGCATTGATTCTTCTTTGGGCTTTCTTATTCAGTGTCCAACTTTCACATACATATGAGGTGATTTGAAAATGTCATGGCTTAGGCTGGCACACCTTAGTCCTCAAAATAAGATCCTTGCTTTTCACACTTAAAAGGGAATGTGGGCAGTAGATTTACATAATGTAATGTGTCTTTTATCTCTTGACTGCTGTTTCCATGAGCATTGATTGTAGAGCGAAGCAAAAGAAAATCCTCACAACTTCAATCTCTTTCTCCATTTCTCGTGATTTACCTATTGGTCCAGTTGTGAGGATTTGAGTTTTCTTTACACTGAGTCATAATCCATCCTGAAGGCTGCAGTCCTGGTTCTTCATCAGGAAGTACTTCACGTTCCTTCTTGCTTTCAGCAATAAGGCTTTATCATCTGCATTATTTAAAATGTTTGAAAAGCTGTCCTCCAATCCTGATACCAAATTCTTCTTCACATAATCTAAGAGAGTGTGATTATTTCCTCACCATGCAGATTGGATAAGTATGGGGGTAGGATGCAACCCTGACACACATCTTTATTGATTTTAAACCACGCACTATCTCCTTGTTCTGTTCCAAAGATTGCCTCTTGGTTCATGTAGAGGCTCCTCATGAGCACAATGAAATGTTCTGGAAATCTCATTCTTCTCTAGGCTACCCACAGTTTATGATCCACACAATTGAATGCTTTTATAGTCAATAAAACACAAGTAAACATCTTTCTGGTATTTTTCTGTTTCACCCAAGACCCATCTGACATCATGTATGATATTCCTTTTTCCTTGTCCTCTTATGAATCAGGACTGAATTTCTGGCAGTTCTCTATTAATGTACTGCTGCAACCATTGTTGCATGATCTTCAACATAATTTTATTTATGTTATTATTATTTACATTGTTCTATAATTTGAGCATTCTGTTGGGTCACCTTTCTTTGGAATGGGTGTAAATGTGGATCTCTTCCAGTCATTTGCCCAAGTAGCTGTCTTCCAAATATCCTGCCATAGATGACTGAGTGCTTTCAGTGATTCGCCAGTCTGTTGAAACATTTCCGTTGATATTCCATCAATTCTTGGAGCCTTGCCTTTTGACTAATGCTCTCAGCGCAGTTTGACCTTCGCTCAGCATCTTTGATTCTTGTTCACATGCTACCTCTTAAAATAGTTAAATTGGTGTCTAGAACTTCCTTAAAATGTTAAAGTGGAAGTATAATTCTAAAGCCTTTTCAGACAGCAGTTGGACAATAAATTAAAAATTGTAAAATCTGAACACATTTTCTGAGATTTTGTAAGTCTGCTTCTAGATTTATCCTAAGGAAATAATCATACATGAAGGTTTCTGTACTAACTTGTTCACTAAAGAGTTGTTTATAGTTATAATAGAAAAAGTTCACATTCTTAATGTTGAATTATAAGTATCTTTTAATTAAATTCTAGTCCACCCATTTATTGACTATGTTAAGGCATTTGACTGTGTGGACAAACTGGATAGCATCGAGAAGAATGAGAATCACAAACACTATATTGTGCTCATGGGGGACCTGGACATGGAGCAAGAGGCAGCTTTGTGAACAGAACAAGGAAATAAAGCATGTTCTAAGGTCAGGGAAAGTGTGTATTGGGGTTACATCCTCCCACCACAATTATTCAATCTGGATGCTGAGTAAATAATCACAGAAGCTGGACTATATGAAGAAGAATGTGGTATCAGAATTGCAGGAAGGCTTATGAATAACTTATGATAAGCAGATAACATAATAATTATTAGGACTTATATTTTTTTTACTAAAATGTGAAAATAGCATCTATGACTTTTGTGTGCCATTTATTTCTAGTAAGATATGTCTTCTATTTTAATAGTCAATTTCCCTCTCACTAAAATGATAACCCATAATATACACTAGGCATTTGATAAACACTGGTTTGACTCTTCTCCAATTTTGCAAGAAAATAATATAAAGATAAATTTGACACACCAGGAAATTCAAGTGATATTTTATAGAAAATAACTTACAAAGTAAGTATTCAATTTAAATGTGAGATCACAATTCTGCAAATAATTGAAATAGTTTTAATGATAGTATCGTCTTGATTGAAACCTTAATTGGAGCTCTCTGGTCATCAATTAGTGCATAGTGTATTTGGGGGAAATCGGACTTAATTTGAATCTTGTCCTTATGGTTGGGTTAAAATCTTTTGGAAAAATAAAACACCCCCTATATCCTTAGCTGAAATATGTGATGAGGAAAAGCGTTCAGCAGAATCATCACAGAGTGTCTCTCCGTAACTATCTGGACAAGCACGGCCGGGAAACCATCCTGGGCAGAGCCCCACCAACGTCATCAGGCACACAGAGAAAAAGCGTTGACGGGCTGTGAGGAAGGTGCCGAGAGCATTTGCTACAATTTATTCCTTGTGTGACCCATTTGTGTCACATATTCTTTTCACACTGTCCTGCAATCGATATGGCAGTCCCAATTTGGGGCCAGTCACAATTTCTAATAAAAAAAAATCTTCCTAACACACAGGATAATCAATACCTTCAGCTAGTACTTCAACTTGACTACTGCTTCCGTGAGCAAGTCGGGGTCAATGAACTCTGCCAGCATATTAATTGATTTCCGTTCTCACAAGTTTTTATATGGAGGAAAACAAACTAGCCAGGTAGTAGCCACAACTTTAGTTTTCATGAGACCATTACCCATCAAAGAATCAGAAATTCTAGCCTAGAACAGCCTAAGACGATGGGGATAAGGAGTACACATTTTCAAGTCAGTAACAGAAAAAAATTAAAATGGAGGTTTTTAGCTCTCCCTCTTGGGTTCCTCCTGTGGGAATTTAACTATCAGAGAGGACATACCACATAAAGGCCTTTGTTTTCAGGAGTTCTACAGGACATAATCACCAAGATTGATCTTACGTAAATTGGTTTGTAAGGCCCCTCTACTGTTTTATCAGACTATAAACTCCTTGGTGATGTAACACGTAGTAGAACTAGTGAGTCTCAAGATGGTTTCAATATTGCCATACCTCCTTTGCTCTAAAGTAGGTATAAAAACATATTATGTGAAATCTCTTGACAATAATTCAGACATTCTGTGAGAGCTCAGCTTACAATACCCACAGATAATTTCTGTGCATTTGAATACATTGATCTGTCTTTCCAGTGAGGATAAATCATTAGAAAGGGCACAACTGTCAAAGTGAAAATGATAGAAGATAATCGTTATGTTACTTCATGGATAGTTTTTTCTTAGCATCTGATCCAATATCCAGTTCTCAGCATCTGTTACTATTATTGACCGCTCATTCAGCAGTGAAACAGCTATATGAGCCTCGGTTAGAGAAGGAATGTGATTTTGGATGGTGCATCCTCCCCATCTGTGACAACACGACTACCATGTTTATTAACTCGGAAATGAGAACAGTGGCTGACCAAAGAGAGGGAGCTGATGAGCTCCGTCAAATAAGTCATCCTGTTTTAATCATTATCCCCTGGCTCCTTTGCTTTGAATACTTTCAGCACACAACCCCATGAGATTATGAGATCCAAATTTCTTGTACCCACACAGGTGCATCCAGTAACACGCTCCCTTCTCAGATCTCTTTGCCTCCAGACTTCCTTTCCAATCTCCCTCTTTTTAGGATCTTCAATAAAGAGTGAAGGCAGTGCGTAGAAATGTCTCTGTATCTTGGTACAAGCTATTTACCCTTCCAGCCACATTAATGATTAAATTGCGGGATGCAAAAGATTGAAGGTTCACCCAGCCTCACCTCGGAAGAAGAGTTTGGCTGTGTGCCATTTAAATTAACCAATGAAAATCCTGGGGAGGCACAGTTCTACTGTTGACACACACAGGGTACCATGAGTCCAAAATGGATAGCAATTAGTTCCTCAACTGGTATGGTTGAAATTGCTGACTATAGAGATGATTTCTTTTCACTGTTTATCATTGGCAGAGAGCTATTCTCAGACCTGAGTCTCTGAAACTCCTAATATGTCCTTTCTGCAAGGAGTTTGGTCAGTATAAAACCCCTATGGAAGAGAATCATAGGAGTTCTCTGTAAGTAATTTAAGCTTGTAGAGATAATTGCCAATATGATATTGATAAGACATCATTATCCTTTCTCAAGCATGCACATTTTCTAAATCTTCTTTCCATTTATCTTCATATTGTCTGCTAAATGTTCTTTATTCTCCCAAATAGTGAATTTGATGTGGAATACCTGTTTTACCCACTTCACAAACGGTTCTAATCTCTATCTTCAGAATCTGTTCAATATGATAAGTACCTCATCACATTTAATATTTCTTCTTTTAAAAACCATTAATGCTTTGTTCCCTTCTCTCCCAGCACTTAACTAATCTGCCTATAGTAATGTCTCAACTGCATAATAACCACCACTTCACACCTGCACTCATTGAAAATATTCTATTATCTTCTTAGATGCAAGGATTATTACTCATATCTCTGATTCATGTATTAAAAACCACCTAGTTCAAAATAAGTACTCATTAGGTGAATATTTTCTGAATTATATTGGACTGAATGCTGTATCTTGGCAGTTCTGAAAGCAACAATGAAATCATGAAGGATAGGGTAGATATTCAGCTTTAAGTGATCCTTAATTATTTTTATTTTTTTCTACTCAGGCTTCAAAGTTAATTTGTAGGTCTCTTTTAGGGTCCCATATCATCATACGACAAATAAAAAAAATGCTTATTTTGAAATTTCACCACTAGTCAACAAATGTCATTGTAAGAAATAATAAAGTGAATGAGAATCTTCACATGCTTCTGATTACATATGCAATTATAAAAACACGGTGATATGGAATGTTTAATAATGTGGCGAATGATTTAGAATGAAGAAGGGAATTCACACCAGTTCTATCTTAAGCCATTGCTAACTTTTAACCCTCATGACGCCAAAATGTAATGTTAATAGCATAGTTTGTTGATATGGGGTTAAAATCTGTTTTCCCAAATAATAGCATAAAGTTGAACTCTGAATCTTTAAGAATCTGTTCCTCTGTAACTCAACAATTTGCGCCTCCATTATTTCAGAGCATTCCTTTAGTCTACCAAGTACATATAGGGATTAATGAATAATTTGGTATTGTCTCTGTGGAAACTGAGCCCTAAGGCAATCAGACAACTCTCAAATCGCTGCAGCAATGCAATCAAGCATTCTTTTTTATTATTAGCACCAGGATATGGATATATAAATAACAACATTTAAAATATTAAATAGTGGTTGGACACTGATGACAATAAAAGAGCACTCATTTTTACATGTAAAATCATAAATTGGGAAATAAGACATTCTGGTGACATCAGATTTCTAGCATCCAAAACAGTGAGAAAATAATTTGCATAATTTTAAGCTACTTGCTTTATGGTACTTTCCTAAATCCACTCTTAGAAACAAGCACACTTTTCTATTAAGAAGGTAGCTGTTTGGGGGCAAGGCAGGTATGTGTCATCTGTATATGTATATTTATAAATTATAAATACAAGAGGACTTTTAAAAGTTGATGCAAAATTTGCATTATCCTTTATTCCATTTCCATGGACTTTTTGAAGCTCTCTTATGTACATGTGTGTACTATCACACTGCAATGTTGTGTAAGAATTAAAGTGCACATGTTTAGGACTGTAAAAGATGAGCCATAAAGTCAAAACAAATTGAAACATGAAGTCAGAGAAATTGCTTAAATAGTGTGGCAAGGTTGCTTTGGCCAAAAGAACTGATTGTGAAATGAGGGTTATTGACATTTTCATTAAAGCCTTCTTGGTATTGTTTGACTTTAATAATACAAGATAGTATTTTAATATGTACATATATATGATATCCTAATATGTTTTCCAATGTAGTATGTCTTGAAAACACTCTAGACCCTGTGGAGTAATCCTTCTGTTACACTCTCTCAGCGTCAGGCATTCCCTGATGCAGCTACAGCAGAATTCCCACTCTGCTTCTATTGTTACATGACTGTCTTCCCATTGTCTATGTTTCTCAGTGTCTCTCCTGTTGTTTTGTTTTGTTTTGTTTTTCTATTTTATAAGACAATAGATTGGATTAGGGGCCACCATGCGACAAAGGACCTCATGTTGATCTCACTGATAACATCTTTGAAAACCTATCTCTAAACAAAGTCATATTTACATGTAAGATTCGGCCGCTGGCCACCAGGTTGATGGTTCAAAGCCACCAGATGCTCCTGAGGAGAAAGATAAGACCTTCTCTTCTTTCCAAGAGTTATAGCCTTGGAAATCCTAAATAAAGTTACTGTAGGGGAAAATACATATGGCTTCAATAAGCATAGGAACAAATATAGCTTCCATGTCGATTACAACTCAATGTAAAAAAAATGCAAAACAAACTCCCTCAAAACTGTACCTATAAGTAACATTCTGATAAACAGAGAAAGGATTGAAGTTGTCGAGGATTTCGTGCTGCCTATATTTACAACTCACTATTATGGAAGCTGTAGTCAAGAAATATAATAGATGATATAGTATATTGATTAAATCTGTTGCATAAGACCTCTTTAAAGTATTGAAAAACAAGACTGCTACTTTGAGGACTTATGTGTGGCTGATCCAAGACATGGTATTTTTAATAGCCTCATATGCATGTGAAAGTTGGACAATGAATAAGGAAGACCAAAGAAGAATCGATGTATTTGAATAATGGTGCTGGTAAAGAATATTGAATGTCCGTGGACTGCCAAAAAATAAACAAATTTATCTTGGAAGAAGAATGATCAGCAGCAAGACAGTCAAGAATGTCTCACGTGTTTTGGACATGCCGTCATGGGAGACCTGCTCTTGGAACAGGACAGCATACTTGGTAACCTAGAAGGGCTGTGAAAAAGAGGAAGCCCTTCACTGAGATGGATGGACACAGTAGCTACAACTCTATGCTCAAATATAAGAACAACTGTGAGAATGGACAGGACAGGGTGATATTTTATTCTGTTGTGCATAATGTCTTTTATGAGTCTGAAACGACTTGATAACACCTAACAGCAAGCATGAGTAGGAAGCAACTTGTTGACAGTGGGCTTTCTTTATTTTTTTTTTGTTAAGTTAGAGATTAGGATTGGAACATAGTTTGGGGGTAATGCCTATTCCATTTAAAATAGAGTTCAAGATTTAAAAATAAAGAACAAAAGGAACACTATGGTGGTCTAGATGAACCTTCTGGATCATAGCTTTCAGCCAGATGTGTACCAGGAGCCTCCGGGAAACAGAAGAACTTTGCCATGTTTGTAACAGGCTCTGTGAAAAAGCCCTGTTTCCACCTCAAGGATCTAGGCGTGTTGAGAGCCTCTCACCGCTTACATCAGAAACGTCTTCAAGAGAATAGAAACAGTAGAAATGTACAGTAGACACTAACATTTAAATTAGATCTTTGGAAAATGTACTTGTTGTTAAGCCACATAAGCATCTCTACTGCTTCTCATTCAAAGCCTTTTACAAATTATTTTAGTTTTAATCTAGTCTACTTCACAACCTCTGGGCAGTGTGAGTTAGTGCTATGAATGAGACTTGGCTGAAGCCAGGAAAACGGGGGGGTCACAGACAATTCTTAATAGTGTAAGTACTCATAAATATATTCTTTTACATGGAATGTTTGCAGCCTTGGTTTTGCCCCCAGCCTGCTCCACTGCAGTCAGGTTATCATAGGCCACTTTCTCGTATGCAAGCTTACTTTCTAGTGTTGGCACCAAGTGCATCCTCTACCTTTATAAAAAATGTTCAGTGTATCAGTATAGCTCATGTTTTAAATTCTAAGAATAAAAAATGAATGCAACGTACTTACTGATATTTATTTTTAAAACCATGTGAGTTTGGGGTAGTGTGATTGGAAAAGTGCAATATGGTGAACCAACACTTTTTAAATTCACATGTCAGCTACACATGGCTTTGTATCAGTCACTTTCTATGACACAACGTAAAGGATCCCATTGCCACTGAGTCAATTATGAGTCCTAGTGACTCTCTGTGACGGAGGAGGCCTACCTCTTTGAGTTTCTCAGACTTTCAGTCTTTACAGGAACAGACAACCTCATTGTTCTCTCTGAGAGCTGCTGGTGGGTACAAATTGCCCACCTCGTTTTGTTCAGCAGCTCAAGGTAGTCTGTTGTGCCATGAGGGCTTTCTACAGGGTAAAGCATACAGTCAGATAGGCCTCTGCCAATCTATACGGAGAGATGATGCACCACTCCACTTTTGAAATCATTATGTGTGTTAAAGTAAGTGCTATATGCAATATGAACTATCCACCTAGACTTCCTGGGTGGGTGTGGTGGTTAGATTTTATGTCAGCTTGTACCTGGATGAAAAAGTGTGCGTGGAGTCCAACCTGACAGTCAAGTCACAACCTAAAGATGACCCCTCGAGGAGGTGGTCATTTTACAAAAGCGACACTGAGAATCTCTTGCTTTCTGTCTCTCCTGCCCTTCACCTGGTTTCTTGATTGGATTCTGTGCCTGCCTCCAGCGGCGGTGCCATGTGAACCACTGACCCTGGGACCACTCAGCACCCTGCTGAGCTCCTACCAGCTTTGGATCTATAGGATGGATTCTGCCCCCACAGGCCTGTGATTTCCCTGCTTCCCACTTGACCTTCTCCTTCATCGGTCTGTAGTTACATGAGTCTGAAGCGGGCTCCAGCTAGCATTAGACCCAGGAACCGGAGGTAGACTGGTCTGGGACATATTCTTGATATAAAACCACTTCTTGACATAAAATCTTTCTTATGAATATCACTGGTTTTGTTTGTCTGGACAGGCCAGCTTAACACGGGAGTAGAAACAGTTAACATGCTCAGCTGATAACTGAAATTTTGGAGGTTCAAGTACTCCCCAAAGGCACCTCTGGCTAAAGGCCTAGCTGTCTTCTTCCAAAGTATTATGAATGAAAATCCCACGGAACACAGTTCTGCTCAGACACACAGAGTCACCATGAATTGGAGTCACTTTGACAATAATTGACTACAAGGGAAAGAGTGCATTTTAATTAATCAAATGCATCATGATTATGAAACTATGGGCACAGTGAATGGCTCTTATTAGAAGCTGCCTCTTACCCAAATATCTAAGAGTACACTGGCCAACACACATTTTGATATCAAAATGTTAGACATGTTTCTGGGTATATTTGACTTACTGATTCAGAAAATGCCACCAGCTTGCCCCAATAAGCTTTAGATTTTGAAATACAGAACACATACCCTATACTACTCTTCACTCTGCTTGCTCACAAAAAATCAGATAGAGGACGTGCAAGCTATCTTTATTTAAAGTGGTTGGTGTTGTACTAAATATTGAGGTCAAGTTATACTCACGTGGTGTCTTTTGATCCAAAGATATATTTGAACAGTGAAAATTACATGAACTTGGAATTTGCCCCACGTATCACTTCACATTTTTTAGAAACAGACTCTCGGCAGTTCCAATCTATTGTCTTAAAAGAGGACCAGAACTAAGAGTTGCTGTACAATAAGTTAGAAGCCCGGATGAAGCCGGAGGTGAGATGTCTGACTGCTAACCCCAAGGTCAGCTGTTTGAGCCCACAGGCTGCTCTGCAAGAGAAAGGTGCGACTTTCTGCTCCCGAAAGAGTTCCAGGCCCAGAGACCCCCAGAAGTTCCACTCAGGCCGATGGGGTCTCTTTGAGTCACAAGCGACTGGTTAGGAATGAGTTAGCTCTGCAAAGTAGAGAGTCAAATGCTCTGAAACCCAAAATGGGCCTTCCAGAGTTCAAACTCTTACTTTAAAATTAAAATGTGCACAAAGTTGGTACAGATTCTACAACTGTGCACAGAAACTCTTAAAAGTAAAAGTTTTTTTCTCAAAAAGACACTTGGGGTCAACCTTACCTCAGAAAAAATGAGCATGAATGATCCATTGACCTTTGTATTTTAAAATGTGTTTGGAAATGTTGACTGCATAATTTGAAGAAGAAAAATTTAGATCTTCAAAATATTTAAGAACATTTATATGAAGTCACATTTCCAGCACTCTGAATTGCCCTCGCATCTCCCACGTGTGTGCCTCTTAAATGCTCTTTATTTTCCAGTCTTCGCAAGCTGCGTTCTGACGGGGCAGTATCCAGCTTCTCGGTCGGTGTTTATGCTGCACAGCCTCCAAAGTGAAAAAGGAAAAGTTGCCCCCATTGAATTCAGTCTAACTCATAGTGACCCTATAGGACAGAGAAGAACTGGCCCTGTGGGTTTCTAAACCTCTACTTCCTGTAAAGGCTGCAAAGTGGCCGGTGGCTTCAAGTCACTGACCTCTCAATGCATAACCGACTGGCCATCATTGGTCCATATAGAGCTGGGAAATCCCTGAATACTTAATTCTTTTTTCAAATATGTCTTACCTTTTTTGTCTTATCTTGTAATTTGTGAACCTGAATTTTTCGCATATTTAAAAGAAGGATGATAAATCGATATAATTTAATAGCTGAAAATAGTGGACAAGCATATCTAAGAAAATAGAGCCAGTGTGCTCTAGCCAATGCAATTTTCTTAATCATGCCCCAAATAATCTCAAGAACAAGCCTAAAGACCACAAAACACCAAGAAAAATTTATCTTTTTCATTGTGCCATTGGGCAAGTTTTTGAGCATCTTTGAGGCATATTTTTCTCAGAATTACAATAATTTGATTTGTCGAGATGATATTTAGATCAGTTTTGTTATCCTGTGACATCAGAGCTACCTTTAACTTTAACTTACTTTTCCAGTCAAAATTCTGGCATGTACTCAGAGTAACCCCTTGTGTCACCGAAGTCTGTTATCAGACTCTTTAGGGTCCACCTTTTGTCTGATTGTAGAAATGACACCAACGCCAACGTGTGGGGTCAACACATGGCACTGATGTGTTGACAGAGTGGAGCCCTTGACCTCCAGTGACAGTCTTGAGACAAAAATCTGACATTTCTTCAGCATCTATTTAGAAATGTTCCTTATCTGCCAAGGATTATAACTAAAAGTCATGAGTAGAACAATCCTTAGGAAATTGATAGGAAACTTTTGTTTATTTGTATGTTTTTATTAAGGATAAGCGTCCTTTGTTTATTGGAGGCTTTGTTTCCTGGCAGTGACTAAAGCAGAAGATCTGAAGGTATGAGATGGATTTCTCAGTGCTAACTTGAAGTGACTCTGAAACCCGCTTGCCACTTGTATGTGTCTGTTTTCCCATTCATTCATTATACATTCATTTCGGAGAAAATGCGCTCGGTGTCCATAGAAATATGAATCAGACATGACACTCTTGTGAGGATGATGGGAAACATAAACACGCCTGCCTGGTCGACTGCTAAGTATTATTATTTGGAGACAGGTAAGACGTGTTGGTGCAAAGCAGATGGGGAGCATCTAATTATCTGTGAGTTGCTAGGGGATTCAGTATTGGTGTTGTGCTGTGAAGAATGGAAGCAAATTGTCGGGTCAGAAAAATGGCTCTCGGGACAGATTGAGGAGGTCAAAATATATAATAGTGTCTGCCATGTGTTGAACACCTACGGTATGTGGGCACTTCTCACAAATGATTTATAATATTGTTGACAACATGAGTAGTATTTCTATTTTATTGATCAATATTATGTTTCTATGTGGGGATATATGTTAAGCAAACCAAAGAGCCCAAAATACCTCAGATCAGGTTTGAATACAGATATGTCTGATTAATTTCAGAACATCATCTTTTCCAAACAGCACACAGTCTTTCTATAATATACGAACTTCAAATTTTCTTGCAAGGGAAGATTCTAACCTATTAGAATTTCCAGCCTGCAGAAATGGCACTGACAGGCGATGCACACCTGTGGATTACACTGGATCATTGTTGAATATTATGTACCCGCTTTCTGTTTTAGACATTTCATTTATGCTGTATCTGTGGGGTTTAAAGCTCCGTGCTGGGTCACTGGAGGTTAGACTGCGACTGTATTTTAAATAGATGCGGAATAGGCTACACGAGGAGTCGTTTCATTGAATGTTCGCATGATTAGATTCACATTGTCTCCATCTATCTTGTTAATTTAATATTCATCTAGCATCCAATGTGAGAAGTATTAATATTGTTATATCGTCTATGAAGTTACCAATAAGAATGAGCCATTGTATAATAGTCAGCTATGAATAAATGATTTTTATACAACTAGCTCCAACTTCTTGTCCCAGTCACATTGTTACTTTCTAGTTGGGCAGTTGTTATTGTGCTTTGGTAAAGCGTAGGCTCTTAGAATTCATTGGAAATACCCAAGTTTTAATCTCATTAAATAAATGTTTAACTGGGGACTAATAAATTACCCACTGAAAGACCAATCTTTAAATCAGGATTCATGCTTGTTTCATTAAATCATAAAAATTAAGGAAAAATCATATGCATTATGCAAAATACATGGTATTCAAAAAATATCTTCATTTATAAAAGGTTATTATCAGTAATCATTATTATGCAGATATTTGCAACATCTACAGAGCCATAGTGGTGTAGTGAGTCCAACATTGGGTTGCTAACTGAAAATTGGTCAGTATGAGCTCACCAGTCCTTCTGAAGGAAGAAGAGGAAACAGTCGATTTCTGCAAAGATTTACAGCTTCGGAAGCCCTGGGGAGCAGTTCGCCTCTGTCTCTATGAGGTTTCTATGAGCCATAACTGTCTAGACAGCAGTGAAACATGGAACATCTGAAATTAACTTCCTCTATCAACAGATAAGTCACTATTGCTAATTAAAGCCCAACTACTTACCCAAGCATCTATCAAATGGTCAGCTCTATCTTAACATTCAAACCACTATCTAAGGAGGGGAACGAGAGCAATATATTCACGTCTTTGAAGGAATTTTAAGTCTAGAGAAGCAAAGATCCTCATGTCAAAAATCATAGAGAGTAATTGAAAAACTAGAGAGTAAAACTAGAGAAAAAAATCAAGATAAATGCTTATCAGGCTCAAAGGAACATCAACTCCCCAAGGTGTGAGGTTTTTAATGTGCTTACTTATAGTTGCCTCTTAAGTACATTGCAGTATCTGATATGTTATATGTATCAAAAAACATGAGGTATCAGTCAATCAATCAAATGTGTATATACTGCGTTTCAGAATAAATTTCATGAGTTAAACCCCCAAAGGTGATCACTAAAGGCAACACTTATGTGAAACTTTCTGGAGCAGAAACTGAGCCTGTCCAGAATGAGTGACACTGAGAGAAAGGCTGGGGGACCCCATTCCCATCAGGCTAGATCTCCATAATCCACACCTCCGAAGTTCCAATCTCGGGTCAAGACTTCATAGTGGGTGGTTAGACACCAAAAGGGGTTTACCTCCATATACTTTGAAATAATGTTTTATAATATAAGAGATGGGCATGTAATATGACAGAATGTGTACCTTATAAGTACATGAGATAAGCACGTTTTTCTTAAAAACATTTTTAAGACAACGAGTTCATGTGTTGCTCCAAAGGTTTGGTAAAACTCCGATTGGACTTTGAGTCAGAGAGCAACCCGGGAGTCCAACGGCCTGTAGTTTCTGCGTGAATGTGGACAAGTCACTCCCTATCTGGAGAATGGGATCACTCATATTTCACAGAGTGTCGAGGGAAATTGACTGTGATCATTTTTGTCAAGTATCTAGCAAAATACATGGTTCCTACTTTATAACCAGGAGCTGTTATTATCGCACGTTATAGAGATGGTCTGATGATCTATCAAGGCACCATTTTCATGCAAGATTTCCAGCATATCAGAAGCCCTTGTAATTTTATAAACACATCTACTACCGTATTGACACTATTTAAAGTCACTTTAAAAGATTTTATTTTATAACTCTAAATCCAATAACTTTTTTATTGTCAAACTTCATTAAATCTTTTGATGTATAGATATCTATTAACTAAATATTGCTAAAGCATCTACAATGTGCTAAATGATTTTCATGATGAAGCATCTAGCAATCTAATTCAGGGATGAGGCAGCAAATAAGTAAGTTACCAGCTATAATGCAAAGGACTACACAGTCTTACAGTAGCCGTGGGTAAGTGAAATTTCTTAATGTGGCTGTTCTAATCATGTCTCCATAACTCTCCCTCAACTATGTAAATAAGGTCTTTTAAACAATAATAGAGGGGATTAGCTGCTTTTAAGTGCCACTCCACTGTGTATAAGGGACCCATCTGAGTAGCAGGAAAGGAGAGATTTCTGAGACCACCAAGAAAGAAGAACCACCAGCAGGGCAGGTTCGAAACCACTGCCTGAACTGGTGGAGGCAACAGAGGCTATGACACACTGAAGCCAGAGGCTGGGGCAAGGGGACAGTGAGACAAAAGAGAGGGAGACTGGGAGGCAGAGCAGCACATGGGCTACCTGGCCCCTGGGGGCACAGGCCAAGTGCCCATTAGCTGAAAGGCTGAGGTCCAGCAAGAGCCACTTGACTGCTGACTGAGGAGAAATTTTGCTGTGGACCAGTAACTATATCCTTCATATTTCCTGCTCCTTGCTTGTGGTAACCTGTTAACTTCCCCAGCAGATCCCCCTAATGTTGAGTGTTATTCGAGAGTACTGGGTAGCCTTTGCTGCAGATGATTAAACCCAGCAGAGAAGGGGGTTGCTGTAAGAGGAATGGTTGATGTAAAAATAGGGAGAATGAAAAATGGAAGGTAGAGACATATCAGACCACTGTCTTGTAGAAGTTGACCTTGAACTAGTTTGACCAAAGAAGGTCATATATGATCTTCACACTTTTTTCTTGATGAAGTAATGGTTAAAGAACTGGATGCTTACCTGAAAGATGGAGGTGTGTCTGATCTCTGCCTCATGGCAATTGATATGAGGCTGGTGTGATGCTGTATTCTCCTTCCTTGTGTAGCCAGAGGTGGTCAGGTGTGGCCCCTCTCCCACTTCATCAATAACAAATATGAAAGGATATGGAAATAAACAGTTTAAAGCACACCTGGAGTACAAATCACTAGGCTGTTTTCTGACGTACAGTAGGTGTGCTTGAAACACTTTTGTCTAATACTCAAGCACGTAGTAACTGTTGGCACTATCAAGAGACTGCTCTACAAATTTCCATATAAATTCATATTTCAATTATTTAAAAGAAAGTACATAAGCATGCTATGTCCATGACTGAATGATGGGGAGAAGGCACGACAGACCCCATGTCCTCTTAGAACCACAACTTAACTTCGAACACAGAAAGAAGACAACGATGTGGTATTTGAACTATCCAGGAATCCTACTTATGCCCTTTCTTCACCACGTTACTTCATATGTGTCAAGCACTTGAACATGGTAGTGACAAAGGGATGAACCAGTAGCTGATTTACCTTTTCTTTTCCCTTGCTTTCCAATAAACTGAAAGTGGAAAGTTTTAGTGAAATGTGTATTTATGAACAAGCAAAATAAAAAGAGTAGAGTTAATCTTGTTCAATGTTTCTGTAATAATGATCCATATGCATCAAGTGGGTAATTTTGGTGATTTTAGATAGGGTTAAATGCTCTTATATTATATTTGGGACTGTAATTATGCAAGATAAAAACAAACAGTACAATTTGTATTTCTAAGAGTTGGTTATACATTGAGCCACTAACCACAACGTGAGCAATTTGAAACTAGCAGCCACTCCGTAGGAGAAGGATGGGACTTTCTACTCCTGTATAGCGTTACAGTCTCAGAAACTCATGGAGGCAGTTCGACCCTGGCTTATAGGGTCACTATGAGCCAGAATTGATACGATGACAGTGAGTTCAGTCTAGAACAACACTAAATGGCAAATGAACAACATCAATTGCAGAGAGAGATCACAAATTAAAGAACATAACTTTATATTTTAGTTCCTTAGAGCTTTACTCCTGGGCCCACTGGACCTTAAAATTGCTGAAAGCAATCAGTATGATTTAAATTGACCAAAATTTCTACAGAATCAAGTTGTAAAGCAGATGAGTCATGGCATACCTTAAAAGCACACCTTTAGGGGAAAATAAACCAAGCCAATAAAGAACTCTGACTTGCCAAAACCTTAGCTCAGGGATGTACCATTTCTGTTCAGAATGTTTTTATAATAGAGTTAAACAACAAAGTCAAATTGAAGTAAAAAGACGTCTCTAGATTCCACTGGTTTCATTAGGGGGGGTGATTAATAAATTCTAAAGAATGTATTAGATATTCATGGCAATCGCCACACCATTTTTGTTCAAAGAATGTAAAAGAAAGAAAGAAAAGAAAGAAGAGTCTTAATTTGAGTCTTGAAGATCAAGAATAGGAAGTACCCGAAGAAAGACAGGTGTTAGAAACTAGGGCTACCGAGAGACTACAAAGGATCCTTTGTGGCAAAATGGATTATGTATTGGGCTGCCAATCACAAGGTCAGCAGTTCGAAACCACCATTTCTCTGTGGAAACAGATGAGGCTTTCTACTGTCCTAAAGATTTAGTCTCAGAAACCCAGAGCGATAGTTTTACCTTGTCTCATAGGGTCACTATGCTCAATGATAGTGTTTGCTTTTTTTGTGAGAGTATATGCATGTATTCTAATCTCCTTTTCTTGTATCAGCATATTAATTTTGAATTTTATTAGTATAGAAGTCATCTTCAGTTGTCTGTTCCATGATGGGCAGCCATGTGTTTAGAAATCAGTCATCAGCCAAAGCAAGTTAATGATTTAACTTTGAGTTTTATAAATCAAACCATTTTTAATTAAATGACACTGTTTAATGATGGCAAGACAAAATACATTAGTGCGATTTTAAGACAAATTGCATAGGAGTGCCGAATATTGAGAGTTTCATTGTCAATTTAGAAGTTACATTACTTTCTGATCTTTACAAGTAAAGAAAATCTAATTTATCCTGGTAAAAATATTGATTATTAAATTAAAAGTATATTGATTATTAAATTAAAACCACCCTCCACTGTATAGTGGGCAAATAATTTGAAAAGTATTTTTCTACTCAAAGAATCTCACAGTTGTATCACTTTATAGATGTAAATAATTTACACATATATGTTTCATAATTCACTGGTAAATTTTCTTGGAAGATGTTCATTATGGGAAGTAAATCAACAATAACACATTCTGAGAGCTTCATATATTCTAAGGTTTGTGCTGACATAAGTCATTTAATGCTTATAAAACCAATTAAGATTTAAGGTACTATTATATTTGTACAATTTTTTTATAGAATGTTTCTAGAAGCAAAGTTGAAGAAAAAGCTTCTTGGTGGCATTGTTGGGTAAACGAATGACTGCTAAAATCAAGGTCGGCATTTCAAACCTTTCAGCAGTTTCAGGAGAAAACATGAGGTGATTTCTACAGCCTCGCTCTCTCCCTGCCTACTCCTTGCAGTCCTACAGGGCAGGATCGAGTTGTTGTGAGTTTCTGAGTTTCGAGACTGTAACTTTTTATAGGAGTTGAAAGCCTAGTCTTTCTCCTGCTACACCCCCCAAAACCCTATAAAAGGGCTCCTGGGAGCCCTGGTGGCATAGTCGTTGAAGAGCTGGGCTGCAATCAACAAGGTCTGCAGTTCAAACCACCAGCTTCTCCTGGAGAGAAAGAAGGGGCTTTTACTCTAGTAGAGTTAAAGGCTTGGAAACTCACAAAGGCAGTTCTACCCAATCTAGAGGCTGCTTGCTTTCAATCATAATGGACTCAATGGCAGTGAGTTTTGAACCCATTCCTCTGTAACTTCCTCCAAGTGATGGGGCGAAACTACAAAATAGGAGGTGTATGCCAGTAGTAGAGGGGAATGGTCAGTTTTAGTTACCACACACTGCCTATAAATATCACCATCTTTGAAGGGGGAGCAGACAGAAAATCCCAGTATCACTGGAAATGGAGTGCTTTCAAGATCTCTGTCTGAAGAAATAAAGACCAGAGGCATCAGAAGCCAGAGCAAGGAGATAATGAGATAGAAGAGAAATGCAATCGGGCCTAGGCCACCTTGAAGCAGATGACACCTTGGAGCCAGAGGCCAAGGGACCTTAGGGCTGAGAGGCTAAAGACCTGAGAGATCCTTAGCTGCTGGCCAACTAACAGATCCCTAAAATCATGAGTACTGGTCATATAATGGTTATGTGTTGAGCTGATAAGTGCAGGGTCAGCAGTTTGAAACCACCAATTTTACTCAAGAGAAAAATGAGATTCTCTACTACCATAGAGGTAGAATCCACGAGGACAGTTTCTCTGTCCCACAGAGTCCCTACGGATCACAATGGACTCAAGGGCACTGGTTTCTTGAGCTTATTGCCTGTGAGTTCTTTGTCGTCATTGTAACAAATGATCAGACCCAGCATAGTAGAACGCCATGGGAAGAATGCTTGCTGTCAGAATCGGTAGAGAAAACTGGAAGGTGGAGGCATGACTGACCCCTGATCCATGGCAATTGGGAAGCTAGAGAAGGTCAGATCCAGCTTCCTATTCCATTTCCTGTGCTACGTGATAAATTTCAATATGCTCAGTCTCAGCTAATATGTTAGGTCAGGTTATCCCAAATAGAGGGCTTCACAGATAGTGTCCACTGTGAAATCCCGAGAGGGGAAAGCATCCTCTATGTCCACTCTGCGTTCAGACACACGTTTAGCCTTGTCATCACATTTCCTACGGGATCATGTGTAATTGAACCAGAAACAAAAAATCTATCTCAAATTCCTCTCTTCCTAGCTCTATATGAGTGGTTTCTTGTAAAATAGAGATTTGTGAAACCAACAAAAATATTTTTAAGACTCCATAATCCTAAGCATTGTATATTTTAATATTTTTCAAAAAAGAATACCTTTTCCAAAAATCACCTAAAAACTATGTGCTGCCTTTATCTTTGTCTGCTATTTTATTTTTACTATTTTAGTATTATTCAACTGGAATTTATTTTGATTATTTGATGCAAATAAGAATCTAGCATTATTTTCCTACAAAAAAAAAATCCAAACTCACTGCCATCGACTCAATTGTGATTCACAATGACGCTATAGGACAGGATAAAACGGCTCCTCTGGGTTCTGAGACTACCTCTCATGGGAATGGAAAAGCCTCATTTTTCTCCAGCGGAGTGGCTTGTGGTTTGCAGCTGCTGACCTTGCAACACCACACTGTCCTACCCAATAAGCTGCCAGGGGTCATTTTCCAACGACATAACTGTTACAGATGATGTGTTGATTGTCTTTGCCTTGTCAATTTTAAATGTCAGTTTTGTCATATGCTCAATCCCATGAGATCTGCTTCTGAACTGTCTATTCTATTCCATTAATTCCATTACTGGCTAGTCGAATGCAACTTTCATGTTGTGTATTTAGTATTTATTTCAATATCTAGTAAAATCAGTCCCTCAGCCTTATCCAGGAGAAGAGAAAAATCTTAGAATATTGCTTCCTGTGTTTGATGTCCATAACTGCCCTTCTCAGACGCTGAGCAATCTTCACACAGGCCACTCAATAGTGGACAAAATTCCAAGAGAGCATTTCTGTCTATCTCACTTATGGAGAAATCACACATAGCTGTTCTTTAGCTTTATTAGTCTAGATTTATGTTTCTAATTCTTTTGGAAAAGACACGATTCCTTTTACACAGGACTGAATATACCTGCTGGCTCAAGCCGTCAGGTTTGGAGAGAGACATGCCAAAGTTGTGGGAGGGGGGCACTCAGTTTAGTGTAGTCATTTCCTGTTTTGAGGTCAACCTGTGAATAAGGAAAAGCAGAGAGAATCTTGAGTGGATTTCTACAATGTGTATGAAGGTTCCCATAAATGAAATAACTGCACTAAATGCATGGGTAATACAAATTTATATATTTACGCATTTGGGACCGTGTAAAACAGCTTTGAGGAAGTTCAAAGGGTCTTAGAATGGATTCTCCACTCACTCTCAAAATGCAGATAAATCATGGAGTTGGGGAAAGCTAGTCATATTGATTTTGTCTAGTCTCATAAAGACCAGATGCCTCTTAACAGTGAAAAGCTAAAAATAATAACAAGTATATTGTTGTCCCGAGATGTTTGATTTAGAAATAAATAATATGATGTTTAATATATAAATACGCATTATGGTATTACAAATCTAATAAAATATTTTCTTTGTCATATGACAGAATATTGTAGGCCTTAAGATAAGCATCTGTCTAGTTCATATAAACCTCTGTGACTTAATTATGTTACCGAAAGAGGAAACTCAGCTTATTGGATGTGGGGACTCCTGATCCAAGCTTACAACCAGCATTCCATTTTAGGGAATGAGGCAAATCTGAGTTCACCAGGGGTTGAGTCCCTTTTAAGTCTGGTATGTAAACCATAGAAGTAGTGAGTGCGGGCTGTATACAGAGAGAATTCAAGCAGGCAGATAAAGGGACAAGAAATGTTCCTCCACCACTCCCCAAATGAAAAGACAAAGGAAAAAGAAAAAACCACTGCCATTGACTCAATTCTTCCCTAAAATGACCCTACTGGATAGAGTTGTGCAGAGGACACGCCCTTGCTCACTGAAAGTGAGGAAGGAATGAAGCACCTGCTAATGGAGATCAAGGATTTTAGGCTTCAGTATGGATTAAAACTCAATGTAAAGAAGACCCAAATCTTCACAACTGGACCAATATGTAACATCATGATAAATGGAGCAATGTTGTCAAGTTGTCAAGGATTTTGTCTTCTAGGATCCAGAAGACATATTGCACTAGGTGGATCTGCTGCACACGACCTCTTTAGAGCATTAAAGAGCAAGAACATTACTTTGGAGACTAAGATGCTTCTGGCTCAAGCTGTGGTATTCTTCTCCACTGATTCATACGCATGTGAAAGTTGAATAAGGGAGACTGAAGAAGAATGGATGCATTTGAATTGTGCTGGAGAAGAATAGTGAAAGTACCATGGACCGCTAAAAGGCCACACCTGAGAATAGCAAGACTTTGGCTTACATAATTTGGACGTCATGTCAGGAGGGACCAGTCCCTGGAAAAGGACATCATGCTTGGTAAAGTGAAGAGGAACTGAAAAAGAGGAAGACCACCAAGGAGCTTGATTAACACAAGAGCTGCATCAATGGGCTTGGGCACGGGAACAATTGTGGAGCGGGCTCAGGACTGTGTTGTGCTTTGTTCTGCTGTGCCTAACAACAACGAGAGGGCGTTGAACTGCTGCGTAGTGTTTCCAAACTGTCGGTCTTTGTGGAAGCAGTCTACTTTAAGTCTCTGGTTTCAGTCACTTTTTGACACCTCGCTACTGAGGCTCAGTTCTATGAGACCCAGCTGAGATATTGTCACGAATCCAGCAAAGGCCTCTTATTTGGCTTAAGTTAACTATGTCTTGCAGTTAAAAGAGTGGCACATAAACCTACATAGTTTCAAACCTGGATGTAAATAGGAAACCTGTGATCTGGGTAAATTGTTGAATCTTATTAACTTTTTGAGTCTCCTCAGTAG
>NW_022111321.1:14404882-14406694 GCF_000313985.2 Echinops telfairi
CCCACATTGTGACTGGTGGTTTCAAACTGCTGCCTTTGCAGTTAACAGCATCACAAGAGCCTGGAGGTTAACCAGGACCATTCACATTCCTGTCACCAGGAGTTACTAAACGCTCACAGTGACTAGCATTGCTGATCCTGCAGATGTTCTCTATTTGAGGCACGTATACATCACAGTAGCGTGCTTAGCTCATAGATTTGTGGGTTCCTCTTAAAGAAAAGTAAATTTGGAGTGGAGACCATGAGTTTGGCTTTTAGCAGACTCTCTAAGTACTGCTGGTGGGATAATGCAACAACATGTGTTTCAGAGGATTTTTTTCTTTTAAAATTATAAGGTTAGTTTAGTCACTGTACACATCCTTGGGGACCGTACATCATATAACTAAAAATAATTGGATTCATTATTGAGAAACATAGAGAAAAAATTCAGTAACACAACTCTGGCCTATTATTTTGAGTCTCTGTGTACTTAAGATCTGCGTGTGTTTTCTACGTATCTGAACATTTATTTTGATGCCTGTTTAAATTTTATTTTACTCTTTAAAAATATTTTCCCTCTCTCTTTTCAGTAATCTTGCTTTTCCAACTTTCATTGTTATTTTTATTTCAATTTCTGCTGGATAAAAATTTCAGAGCTATTTATCTTGCTCTTTACCTCTTGTCTGCGTCGCCATACCAACTCAGTTACCAGAAGTTTGACCATTGCAATAAACTCTCTAATAGTCTCCTGATTTCCTAGATACTTGCCTCCTTCAATTTACCACAAAGAAGTGTTTTCTAATTATCTAACTGGAATTACTTAGATATCTTACTCAAAAACTTTACCTATTTAAAAAAGAAATTACCTATTCACTGGCAATCTAGGTCCCTGATATTCTTAGTTGATGTATAAAAATCAACATTGCCTATAGAAAACTAGCTATATGGTAGGAGTTGCTTTGGTTTTGTTCAAACAAATTTGAGAATTGATGTGTTGACCCAAAGTTAAAATCTCCATTATGGTGTTCAGACTCTTTAATCTGCTAATGCACCCAGGGAATTTTAGGAGGGATACATTCCAATCACATGATGGGGCCACAGGCATTGGGGTGGTTGAGTGGTAAAATTCTTACCTTCCCTATGAGAGATTCGGGTTTGATACCCATGCAACGCATCTTATGAGCAGGCAGCATTTCATTCCACTGTTCCTGGGGCCCAAAACAATATGCAAAAAGGTTGGGGATTAGTGGACAACATCATACATATTTAAGAAAAGCAACCTCACTAGATTCTCTGCCATTCTCCACAGAAACAGGGCTCCAAATGAATTCTTTCTGTATACTTTGTCTCATTATTGCATCTGTATCACTGCTCAGACTTCTGCCTCATCCTGACTCAAGGGGATTGTTTTATAGCTTTGCCTATAGACAGGGATGTGGCTTGAAGTTGGTAGTACAAAAACCACACCAGTGGCTGTAGGCAGGCTCTCTCTACTATTGATCTGGCTAAATTTGGTAACTTGAAAAAGAAAAAAAACTATTTCCATATTGAGTTCATTAGTTTATTGTGCCAACCTGGCTGATAAACACATGTGGGGTTAATTGATGGGCGGAGAGATAAATGACTCAGTGAGCCTCGCCTTTCTAGTTCTCGGGTCTCTTGCTTTGTGATGGCCAGACCAGGGTGCAGCTGCCTTACACAGTTCCTGCTTCAGGTTGCAAGGCTGACTTCCTACAAGACATCCCCAAGAAGAAGCGGCATGGATCTATCCTGATGCAGCCAGGGTGCTGGAGCAGCCATGTGGAGACCCCTGCCAGTGCTGAGATGTTTACAC
>NW_022111321.1:14407581-14410219 GCF_000313985.2 Echinops telfairi
GATGTACAGGCTGCATGAAGAAAACGAAGACAAATCACAGGAGTTTTTTCTTAATTGAAAAGCTATGTGTGAAAGAAAAAGACTAACACATACTTGACCAAACGTATTTCTTTTGAAAACGGGAACTAGAAATTATTGCAGCTTCAATGTGTTATCCCTGTAATAGCTCCGCAGCTAGCACCAGACTCTATGTGATAAGAGCCCCAAAGAAAGGTGCAGCGAAAGTCACTCAGAATGCCTTGTAAGTGAGGAGTTTGTATAACTGACAGTTCTAAAAACAGGAAAGGGTCAACACTTTGTGCACTTCACTTCATTTGATAGCTCTTTCCTGATAGATGGTGTTCAGAAGGGTTCCTTTGTAAAAAGACACGTTTGATTTGTGAACTAGAAAAGAACCAATCTGGAATAAATTCTAAATAAAGTTCAAGGATAAGAGGAGGCTAAGAATATAGTATTTGACGGAAAACAGAATTGTTGTGCCTCTATCTTTTACTCCTCGCTAATTTCCTAAATATGAGCATACTCATGCACTGGAGACAGTGGTTGATAGACGAGGGAGCCAAGGAGGACACACTTCACCCTGGAGGCCAAGTGCTGTTTAGGGGCTAACACATCATTATAACTGATCAGTTACATTTATAAAAAGGGAAGCTGATGAAGCAGACTGAATCATTCAGATAACCCTTCTAGCTTAGTCCTGAAATAATTAGAATTAGTAAGAGAAATAGCTGAAAAGGCCGTTCTGCTTTCAGAAGACACCTGGATCTGGGATTGGAACCCTGTCAGTGGTGAGGAAAGGCTCAGTGGATCCACCGTGAGTGGAAAAGGAGCATGATGTCCAGGGGAGAGCTTTGGATTTGCAATGCAGCCTGTGAAAGTCCACCTGGGAAGCTTCTGTTTCTACAAAGCATGCTGCATCCCTGTCCTTTATGAGAAAACTTCTAAGGGTTAGCATTTTCTTATATCTATCTGTGTGTGTCTGTGTTTACTTCTCCAGAGAACCCAGCCTGGTGCAGCATCTGTCTACCAACCTATTATCTATCTCATTTATCAATCTATCTCATTTATTGATTTATCTGTATATCGATACCTATATCTATTTATACCTATCTATGTCTATCTATAACTATATCTATTGATATCTATATCTATAATATTGATTCTATTTCTCTAGAAAATCCTGAATAAACAACACCCAATCCAACCATATATATGAAATGGGTGCAGAGGCATGGGAAAAGAGGAACTTTAATCTTCCTTCCTATAGAGAAAATCGTAGCATAAATATGAAGTATAATTTTACAACTGTTTGTATAATCAATGAGTTGTTCTCTCATACAATATTATAAACAAATGAAGAAAATTACATTACCTTTATTTACTATATTCATGCCACATTTTTGTCCCTAACGAGAATCGCGTATTTGATGTTCTAAGGCAGCCATACCTTGCACTGAAAATAAAGAGAACTTGAAGCAATTGCTGATGAAAATCAAGGATTGCGGTCTCTAGTATTGATTACAATTCTCTCTCTCTCTCTCTCTCTCTCTCTCTCTCTCTCTCTCTCTCTCTCTCGTGTGTGTGTGCGTGTGTAAAACCTTTACAACTAAACCAATAGGTAATGATAAAAGAAGAAAAGTTTGAAGTTGTCAATGATTTTATCTTGCTTAGATCCACAATTAATGCTCATGGAAGCAACAGTCAATAGATAAAGCAATATATTGGAGAAATCACTGCAAAACACCTCTTTTAAGTGTCAAAAGCAAGGATCTTACTTTGAAGACGACGGTGTGCTTGACCAAAGCAATGGTATTTTCAATCACCTTCGACGCATGTGAAAGGTGGACATTGAATAAGGAAGATCAAAGAAGACTCACAGCATTTGAATCTGGTTCTGGCGAAGAATACTGAAAGTACCAGGGGTTGCCAAAAGAACAGACAGATCCGTCGTGGAAGAGGTATAGCCGAATGCCCCTTGGAGGAAAGGATGGCAAAACTTCCCATACTTGGGACATGTTGTCAGAAGAGACCAGTCCCTGGAGAAGGAGGTCATGCTTGACAAGTACAAGCTGAGCTGCAGAAAGAGGAAGACCCTGAACAAAATGTGGCTGCAACAGTGGGCTGAAGCATAAGAACAATTGTGAGGATGGCACAGGACCAGCCAATTTGGGTTCTGTTGGACATAGAGTCGCTATGAGTCAGACCCGACACTGGCACCTAACAGCCACAACCAGACAGCCATGGATGCCCTACTGTCTGCAAACGCTTTTCTTGAGAGAGAAAAAGATAATTTGAGAAACTGGCTATGCACAAGAGTTAGAAAGTATACCTAGGAGAATGAACTGCTATAAGTATAGGGTAGAAATGGATTTTTTAATGAGTATTGAACCATGAAAATGAAGCCATCTTAGGTGTTTGGCTGCTTTTTAAAATAGGCAAATGGTTACCAAAAATTAAGCTTAGTAGTCTGTTGGGAGCCGGCCCTAGCAGACATTCTCAAGGTCTTTCAGTGACCGGCCCTAGTGGAAAATTACTGGCAGGTGGTTATGCCTTAAAAGATATCTTAGTCACCAAAGCTTCCTTGTTCTATGAAAATGTCTGAGACAGTTTGCAGTCTGTGTTACCCCCGTCTCCCCCC
>NW_022111321.1:14411079-14413104 GCF_000313985.2 Echinops telfairi
AATGAAATAGCTAATTAGCCCACAGAGCAGTACGGAGGGCTCAGTTCAACTCACTTCTGTGAGATAGTTAATATACTGGCAGTCCTTCAACTCACGAGGGCTGTTGTGTGCAAGTCAAGGAAGCAGACTGTTGAGTCTTCTATAGAGCAGTACAGGCAGTCTGGCCACAGGCAGCAAACAGCAGGGCAGGTCACCAACAGTCAGCCAGATGACAGGGTCCGACAGTCCCCAGCTCAAGTGATGTATACACCAGCAGTGGTGAAGCAGGTCTCGAAGGAAATTCAAACTATAGTGACACAGTCCCTGGGCTGGGTGTCCCACAGGTAGTGTAGTTCACAAATTGAGGCAGAGAACTAGCTAATGTAGCCACACACTGGTCTGCTCATCAGAGAGCAAGAGACAGAAAGGTGAGGCTCGTCAAGACTTTTCTATTTTTACCCTTCAATTGAACTCCAACCTTATTAATCCCACATGTGTCTATTGGTCACATTGGCACAATAAACCTACCTATCACAGTTTTCGGTATGAAATAATAACAACTACATGACATTTATGGTTCCCTTAACATTTGTATATGGTAGGTTCTTTACACATAGCAAATCATTTAAACCTCACAAAACAATTAATTCCATGATAGCCGTTATAATCTAGTTGAATTAAGTGGGCAAACAATTTTCATAAGTTGGACAAATTCTTATCACTCAGCAGGGAAAGAAGAGTGGTTTGAACTCATGAAGTGTCTTTAGTCTTTACATGCTATGACATACTATATCACAAATGGAGCAAACCTTGACATATCTTTAAATTAGCAGCTTCTCAGGACCCTGCTTAGAGAAAAACGGAGCTCAGACAGGGTTGTAACAGATACTATGAGGTAATAGGAGCTTATCAATCTCCCTTTCATGTATTATCCATGTGAACAAGCAACACTTGGACCAGTGTTTTGAGTATTTTTCCCTTTGAAGACCGATAGATTTATTTCATGAAATAGGTAAAAGGCATAGTCTACAGGTTGATTTATGTCATATGAAAGTGTTTGAGCTTTATCTTGTGCACAGTGAGAAATAATTAAATAAAGATCTTATAGACTAGTAGACGCAGTTTGGTGGAAAAGGGAGATCAGTCTCAGTTGCATGGATTAGAGAGGGAAACTGAAGGAGAAAAGCACTAGAATTGAAATTGTCCATGTTATTCAAATTGTGAAAAAAAAAATGTCCTGAAGTTATTGGGAGAAGGAAAAAAAAGTCAAAAACAGGCATGTGAGCTCTTATATCAATGAAACCATTAACCGTATCATTTGCAGCTCAACTTCTGGAATGCAATTGTGAAAATCTAGAGTAGTTCATTGTCCTCAATTAAGACTCATTAGTCATAGTTCACTTTTAATTTTTACCAAATTTTTGGTTTGAAGCATGTTCTATCTCCCTTTCTTCAATCATTTTTGTCATTGATCTGTAGCAAAATTGGTGGAATCAAACTGGGGAAAAAAGTCTCTTTTGTAAATCAGAGATCTATGTGCCTGTCCTTTCCCTGGATATCTAATTTTGATGAGTATGCATGGGGAAAGCAATGCAAAGATGCTCCCATATTTATCTGCCAAGTGTGATAAAGCACATTGCCTTAGCTCTTGAATCGGCATGTTCCCCAAATGATGATTTTAATAAATATGAAGATATGCTGATGTAGCAGAACCCTAGCCATAGCTCTGGTGCTGTGATGGGTTATGTGATCGGGTGCTAACCACAAAATCAGCAGTTCGAAACCACCAGCTTCTCCAGGAGAGAAAGATGCAGCATTGTATTTCCATAAGGAGTTACAGTTTTGGAAACCACCGAGGCCATTTTGCCCTGTCCTCCCGTCAGAATTGATTCAATGGCAGGGAGTGACCTGACCACCCATCAAGCCTTTCTACAGTGTGGGAGCAGCCATGGCGCCCGTCTCAGGACCATTTTCTTCCCCTGGTGTCAGCCACTCTATAGTACTGTTAGTTCTTGCTGTGATAAGCCATCTGGAAAGACCTAATTC
>NW_022111321.1:14413449-14419921 GCF_000313985.2 Echinops telfairi
TTCTCTCGCTTCTACCTTTTTTGATATCTGTCTTGTTTATCTGTGGAATATAACGCAAAGAAAACCTCAGTGTACATAGTTGCACAGCGCATTGCATCCGAACGGTGGCCGTGTCCTGGAAACCCCCAGATAGGAGTCTCTTTCTTCTTTGTCTCCTCCCATCCTCCCGCCTCCCTCCTTCCCTCCATGTCTCTCCCTTGTCCCTCCTCCTGTCCAGTCTCCTTTGCAGCGGTTCTCAACCTGTGGTTAGCGATGTCTTTGGGGCTCCAACGACCCTTTCGCAGGGGTCGCCCAATTCATAACAGTAGCAAAATGGCAGTTATGAAGTAGCAATCAAAATAATGTTCTGGTTGGGCGGCACCACAACATGAGGAACTGTATGAAAGGGTCGCGGCATTAGGAAGGTTGAGAACCACTGGAAGGTCTTCAAATTGTTTTCCTTTGGTGGGAAACGATTTTTGTCATGAAATATTTATGAGTTTGATGGACTTCGCTGAGCATAATGTTTTCCAGTTTTGTCCAGGTCATGGGTATTTGACAGACTCATCCTGGTTAGTATGCCGTTGGTGTGTACGTACCAGAGTTTATGTATCCATTCCTCTGCAGACAAGGTTTTTGCTTGTTTCCATCTGATCGCTGCCATAGAAATGGCTGCTGTAAACTTGGCTATGTATCTATCTGCTTGTATTTTGTTCGTGATTTCTTTGGACTATATTCTGAGTAGAGAGATTGCAGGACTAGATGGTATTTCTATTCAAATTTGTGTAAGGAAGTACCAGACTGTTTCCACGGTGGCTGCAAAGTTTTGCGATCCCATCAGCAAGGGATGAGCATTTCAATTTCTTCCCCTTTTTTTTAAATCTGGGTTGGCACAGTGGCTGCAACAACCGGTTCCACATAGGAGCGATTGTGAGGCTGGCACCAGGGTGGGCGCTGTTTCATTCTATTGGATGTAGGTTGCTAAGGATCAGAACCTAACAAACACAACAGCAACATGCGGAAGTCAGGAAAGTTATGAAGAATATGTTTTCTTTTTCCCAGGGAAATCTTTCCCCATCTACTGGATGGTTTTGATCTTGTTCCTTTAGCCTTCTTTTTGTTCTGAAAGCTCAAACGCACTTTGTAAAGAAACACAATTTAAGTCATCAGGGAATGTGAAAAATGCTGTTTTGAATTCCTCTGTGAAGAGGTAGAAAAATGAAAACACCACTTGTAGAAGTGCATAGGCTTACATGGAGGCTAAATCAAGAAATTGTTGCAGGAACAGTGCATTGTTTTTTTAAATTATTTTATTGGGGGCTCGTACAATTCTTGTCACAGTCCATACATCCATCCATTGTGTCAAGCACATTTGTACATTTGTTGCCGTCTTCTCCAACATTTACTTTGCTTTTTTTTTTTAGTTTTTGCTTTGGCTGAGCGTGTCAGTGTGAGCTTGTATCTCCCCTTTTAAGTTTGTATTTCTTTTATAGCTATTGATCAAGAGCATTTCTTCATATGATTGTTAGCCACCTGGATGTTATCTTTAGTAAATTATCTATTCAAGTCTTGTATTTTTATTTGATGATTTGCATTTGTCATACTAAGGTGTTGTATTTTTCTATAGATTTTTGAAATTAGACAATTAACTGATGTATCATTGCCATATACTTTCCTAATTGCTGAGTTCTCTTTTTCTTCTTTTAATGGAGTCTTTTGATGTACATAAATCTTTGTCTTTTCAGTTCTAATATTTTAACATAAAATCTATTAATCATCTCTATTCCTTTCCTAACATATAATGAATCAGGGAGACCTGTTATGTTGTGGCCATTGATTAACATACCAGTTCCATCTTGTATAAGAGAGCACTGGCAAATATTAAAAATTAACATAGTTTTGCTCACCTCTGTGAGCTAGCAAAGGAGCGTGGTGGTGCAGTGGGTTAACACTAGGCTGCGAACTGAAGGATCAGCAGTTCAGTTCCACCAGTGGCTTTGGGGTGGGGTGTGGGGAGGAAAGACCAGGCTATCCACTCTCCTAAAATTGTACAGTCTCAGAAACCCCATGAAACTCAACATCTGTGTATTTGGATTTTAGGATTTAAAAAGCAATTTCTCTTCCTAGAATTCCCTTTGCTGCCACCCATGACCCATTCAATCTGGCTCTCTAACTACTATGATTCATTAGGACTTAAAATAAGCATTGCTTCCTGTGAAGGAGGGTCCCTGACTACTGAGTCTTTGATTTGTGTCTTCTGTGCTTTCACAGCAATCTGCATTTGTAGGCAATTTAGAACTTTAAAATGTGGCATTACAATTTTTACATCAACAGGCCAAGCCCAATGATGCCTACAGCATACCAAAATAAAGAAGGAGAAAGTGGTAGGGCAGGATGTGAGAGAAGAAAAAGGTGTGTGTGTGTGTGTGTGTGTGTGTGTGTGGTGTTGGGGGGAGAGTGTCAGGGGTGGAGACGAAGGCATTAAGGTGAATAGGGCACTAAACTACCTACTGGAAGGGTATTATTTATGTCTCCATAGGAAAGGGAGAGAGGGACCAGACCTCAACCTGGTGCTGTAAGCCGGTAACATCCTGGAATGAAGCAGTGAACTAACAGAGAGGTCTGCAGAGTCAGCCCCTATCCCAGCTACATCGACCCCCATCCCCAGAAGGCACTATAGAGGATAGCACTGAAGATACAGCCCAGGAAGCGTGGCAGGTCTTCCCAGACTTCAAACATCATGGGAGCAAACTAAGAGGGAAAGGAGAGAGAGCTGCATCCTGGACCACCAAGCCTCGAGGATGACATTCCTGCTCAGAGCAGCCAATTCACAGAGAGAACCATAAGGTCAGCCTCACCAGGAGACACAACATCCCCTTACTGACCAACAGCACTTTGGTGGACAACACTAGAGAGACAGTGTGCCCGGTCTGACACCCCACACCGGGGTGTAACATGAAGGGAGCCCAACAGAGCAGCAATGGGAGCAAAGCAACCAAGTCCTTGAGGAATCCTTGAAATAGACTTCTGACTCAGAGGGCAGAGCATAGCACCTCATCAGAAGTGCTTTTCCATCGGAAAACATACATAAGGGTCAATGGACAGACCTGGAACTATTTATAGGCTTTTTGGTTTGGTTTGGTTATTTTATTTTATTTTTTTCCTATGGATACCTATATAAGATAGGCAAGATAAACAATTCTGAGGAAACAATAACAGGACTGACAGTGCTGGGGGGACATAGGAGAGGAGGAGGTAGGGAAAGGACAGAGGGGAGCCAACAAACCCAGGGACAATGGAAAAGCAAGAGATCTAAAATTGATGGAGAGGAGGGCATAGAATGAATGCCTGGTGAGGTTTGATCAAGTGTAATGTAGCTGAGAGGAATTACTGAGAGCCAAATGAAGGTGAAATATGGTAGTGGGAGAGGAGGAAAGAACAAGGAGGCAAAAGATATTTATAGAGGTATAAACATGGGAATTTACATATGCATATATTAATATTTAACAATAGGGATATAGGTCTATGTACATATATTTATTTGTTATGTATTAAGGTAGCAGATCGACATTGGGTCTTGACTCAAGTCCACCCTCAAGAACAATAACACTTTGTCCTAATAACCTGCCGTTCGGTGATGCTCAGCTTCCCAACACAATCGCTGAAAACAAAATGGGTGTATAAACTAATGTGGTGAAGAAAGGTGATGGTGCACGGTTATTACAAGATATAGTGTCTGGGGTTTTAAAGGCTTGAAATTAGAGAAGCGGCCATCTAGCACAGAAGCAACAAAGCACACATGGAAAAGCGCACCAACCTGTGTGATCATGAGGTGTTGATGGGATCATGTATTAGGCACCAGAAGACCCAAAACAAACATGAACAAGCCGGGTCAGAATGGAGGTCCAAAGACCATCTGTAGACAATTGGACATCCCCTCACAGAAGGGCCCCAAGGAAGGGAAGAGTCAGCAAAGGTGCAGTTATAGCACTGATGAAACACAAAATTTCTCTAGTTCTTTCTTCTTTCTCCCCTCAACTCTCATGGCCCCAGTTCTACCTTACAAATATGGCTAGACCAACTGGAGCATTAACACTGGTACAGATAAGAGCTCTTAACAAATGGAATCCCGGACAGAAAATTCCCTCAGAAATAGTAATGGGAGTAGCAAAAACATGAGCATAGGGGGACTGTGGGGGAAGAATTGGGAACCAATCACAAGAATCGACATATAATGACTCCTCCCTGCCCCCCAGGAGGATGAACAACAGAAATGTAGGTGAAGGGAGACAGTGGACAATGTAAGATATGAAAATAAAAATAATTTATAATTCTCCAAGGGGTCACACGGAAGGGTGGAAGAGAGAGAGGCAAAAGGAGGAGCTGATACCAAGGGCTCCAGTAGAAAGAAAATGTTTTGATGATGATGGCAATATACCCTGTTCCCCTGAAAATAAGACAGTGTCTTATATTAATTTTTGCTCCCAAAGATGCGCTAGGTCTTATTTTCAGGAGATGTCTTATTTTTCCATGAAAAGAATACGGTACACATTCATTGTTTCATTGTTTTATTAAAAGAGACCTTGCACTTCCTGTCGGCTCTGGCTGCGCTGTAGGTAACAGTGAACTGCGTGGTGCCTGCTGCTATGGTCCAGAGTCCAGAGTTAAGGTAGCTTCGGGGGGGCTTATTTTTGGGGGGTGCCTTATATTTCAGTGAGAGGCAAAACAGTAAGTAGGTCTTATTTTCTGGGGATGTCTTACTTTCAGGGAAACAGGGTATGTACAAATGTACTTGATATAATTGATGTATGGATTTTTATAAGACCTGTAAGAGCCCCCAATGAAATGATTTATTAAAATTAAAACTTTTTTTAAATCGCTTTATTAGGGGCTTATACAACTCTTATCACAATCCATACATACATCAATTGTGTAAAGCACATTGGTACTTTCATTGCCCTCATCATTCTCAAAACATTTGCTCTCCACCTAAGGCCCTGGCATCATCTCCTCATTTTTACCCCTCCCTCCCCACTGCCCCTCCCTCATGAACCCTTAAATTAAAGTGTACAGACAAATTCAAATGCAAACACTGCCATTCATTAATTTTATAAATTGTAAAGATTTTTATAATAGGGGGCTGTAGTTACATGATTTCATGTCAATTTACTAAATAAGTATAGGGGTGAATGGAGTCTAGCCTATCAATCAGGTTACGGCCTGATAATAATTCCTTGTGTGCATGGCCTTATCATGAGGATTCTGGGAACTTCCTCTGTTTCTTCTTCGAAGTGGGCCACACTCTCCCTCTGCTTCCCCTTCCTGTTGAAGAGCCACACTCAGAGAGCCTGAGGAGCATGTTGATACCTGTCCCAGCGCCAAGGTGTTTCTACCACAATTGCACACACTGACCTGTGATCTTCCTGCATTTTGCATCTCTGCATATGACTGCATGTGTCTGAGGAAGGATTTATGGATTAGTATTGGACATATGGGCTAATATTGGATTCATGGGCTTGATCTAGACTGAGCTGGGATGTTTTACAAATATACAATTACTCTTTGATATAAATCTCTTTCCTATACCTAATGAGTGTCATTGGATTTGTTTCTCTAGGTAACCTGGCCTAGCACATAGGGATTAAGTGAAATAGAAACATAAAACATAAGTATGGTTCTTGAAACTTGATTTTCAGTAACATTCAATCATTTGCTTTAATTAGCTATATATGCACAGAGACATGCACACATACAACCCAAGTGTGTTCTGACAATAAATCTTGTAGCGCAATCTCTCTGCCAAGTCACAACTTCCTGGTAAGGAAACATATATAGTCTAAACATTCTTGAAAGAAATTTAGCCCCTCCAAAAGAATGAATCGGGGAGCTTCTGTATTTCCATGTCTGTGATTTCCCAGGTCTTTACCTCCAAGATAGGGATGTTGGTCAGTGTATGAGGCTGAGCTGTCTAGGAAACAAAACCAAAAACTGATATATGTATAAGAAAGAACTTTATATCGAGAAAGGGACAATGCCTAGTCCAACTTAAGGTCATGGATCAGATGCTAGCAGGAGCCCCCTTCAGATTCATGCAGCTGCCAGTGAATGAAGCAAGAAGGTTGAGATAGTTAAGGTTTATTGTGCCAACGTGGCTGATAAACACATGTGGGATTAATTGAAGGGTGGAGAGCTAAGTGACTCACCTTTCTAGTTCTCGGGTCTCTTGCTTTCTGATGGTCAGACCAGGGTGCAGCTGCTTTAGCCAGTTCCCTGCTTCAGCTGGAAAAACTTACTTCCTGTAAAATATCCCTGAGGTGAAGCCCCATGGACCTACCCTGATGCAGCCCTGCCAGTGCTGAGATGCTTACACATTCACGGATTCAACTTTCCTCCTGCAGTTGGCATCATAGTGTGTGTTTTGTGAGATTGAGGAGGACTTTGTAGATATAGATCAGTGTTGGACATATGGGCTAATGTTGGATGTATGGGCTTG
>NW_022111321.1:14420809-14423213 GCF_000313985.2 Echinops telfairi
TGAGTAATTTCAAAATGTTTATTTCTAAAGAAAATGTAGCTAAAATAATGCATTATCTTTTCTTTAGAGGACTATTTCCCCTCTTGGTTTTAATGGAGATAATTTTGGCACTTGAAAGCCAGAAAAATACCTCCCGGGTGAACCAGAGGAAGAAAGAAAACATAGATAGAGAAATGAATTTCAGGCTTGCACCTAATCCTAACTCCAATTTAAGAACAATTAGTTCTTATGACATAGCCCTGCTTGATTCTCACTGTCATGAAGGAAACACGGTGGATATGGGTGCCACAGTAAAGTGTTGTGAAGAAATCACATGATGCCTGGCTGTCAGATAGAATCATGCCTGGGGTCTTGAAGGCTTGTCTCCAACAAGCAGCCACCCAAGTGAGATGTGAACCAAATCCACATCAAAGAAGCTCACCAACATCTGTGACCCAAGGATTATAAATTATATAATCCAAGGTCGAAGGAGGGAATAGTATCTGAGCTCAAGTTGTGAGATTCTTGTTTGCTGAAGGCAATGGATAGCAGTGGAAGCCCAAAATATACTAGCAGGATCTACCCAGGGAATAAACATCGAGTAATTGAGGGATGAAAATACCTTGGTTATCAGAGTATAGTAGAGACAACTGTAGGAGATTAAAATTATAACTATGACTTGAATGGTTAAAACCTTGTCATCTGATCTCCTTTGTTGTGCTTCATATAGTTTTCCTTTTATTTTTTTCAGATTGGGTTTTACCTCTGTTGTATTTTGACATTGTCGGTAGCCTTCTTGACTCTCTGTTACATACCTTTCTATGTTTTTCAGCCTATGAAACCCAGAATGGCTAAGTCTATAGAGACAATAATGAGAATTAGCAATCCTGAAGGGGTATAGGAAGGCGGGTGGAGGGGTACTGGGGAGCTGATATCCAGGAGTACAAGAAGGGAGAAAATGTTTTGAAACTGATTGTGGTAGTGATTGTACAACACTGCTTGACATGATTGAACTATGAATGGTATGCTGTCTAGTTAGTTCCAAATAAAATGCTCTGAGAAAAGAAAAAGAAAGCCAGATAAAGTACATTCATGTTGACAAAGTACGGTGTTCTTTTTACCTGAGGAAATATGCAAAATATTCCCTCTTGTAGCCAATTAGAGGCCTTTTAAAAATCAAGTTTGGCATAATTAACTCATGATAATAAGGGGAAAAAATGCTGCCCTTAAGTCAATACTGACTCATAACAACCCAATAAAACACGGTAGAAAGGACCATGTGATTTTCTGATACTGTAACTGTTTATAGGAGTAGAAATGCCTATCTTGCTCCTGCCAAGCTGCTGGTGGTTTCGAACTGCCCACTTTTGGGGGCACAGTCCAATGTGCAACCACTGTGCCACCAGAGCTCCTTATAGCAATAAAGCCAGCAATCAAATTTATTGTGACAAACCTTTTATGGATGCTTCAAATATTTACCTACCAGGTCTGCATGAATTTTTATGAGAATATTCAAAGATAAATCCACAAAGAGTGGTTGATAAACCTGGCCCTATTCCACAGCCTTGACTGTCACAGAGGGGTCGTGTAGCAAGCCATGAAGTGGTACAGCCAGAATGCTCCTTAAAGGCAAGAATGGCAAGATTTTGACTCCTGTACTTTGTACACGTAATCATATGAAAAGACCATCAATGGCCTGTAAGGCTCAGGTAAAAAGAGGGAGACTCTTAATGAAATGGTTTGATAGAGTGGGTACAAGCAAAATAATGGTTGTGAGAATTGTACAGGGTACAATTGTATTAGGTACTATTCTACATTTAGTTACTTTGAACAGAACTGATGCAGTGACACCTAACAATAACAATATGGACTGTCAGAAGAAGAGACAAAACTATACCCTAAAGAAACAAAGAATACAACATGAACATCCATACATACACCTATGTTTACTGCAGCCATTACCATAATAGCAAAAACATGGAAACTACCATAAGCCTCAATTACAGAGGAATGGATAAGCAAATTCTGGTATGTTCATAAAATAGAATATCATACATCATTAAAAAATAGTGACAACTCTCTTAAAACTAACAGAACATTATGCTTTGAAAACTTAGTCAATATTACAAAAATAATTACTTAATACCATTATTACAATGAAAAACAAAGAAAAAGAAATGTGGTTTATACACCAAAAGCCAAGACTTTGATGACTATGAGGTGGCCAGGGACAGGGGCGGACACAAGGAGAGAGGAGAGGTAGGATAGCGAGGAGGGAGGAAGGAAGAAAAGGAGTCACATTGATGGAGGGCTTACTGGGATTTTGTTGTTGATTTCACTTCCTGAGATGGGCGGTGTAACGACATACAATGTACTTCTTTAAAAACTACAATAATAAGAAAAGAATCCCTCCAGATTTCTTATA
>NW_022111321.1:14427228-14443230 GCF_000313985.2 Echinops telfairi
CAACTGGACCTCCCCTTACAGATGGATCCCGGGGAGGAGACGAGCCAGAGTATCTCATTTTTTAAAATCACCAAACTCACTAGCATTTATTCGACTCTGACTCACAGTGACCCAATGAAACCAAACTCACTGGCATTCAGTCGATTCAGACTCATGGTGACCCTAAAGGAGAGAGTAGAACTGTGTTTCTCCCATGGAGCGGCTAGTGGTTTCCAACTGCTGACCCTGCAGTTAGCAAGCCAACTCATAACCTCTCTGCCACCAGGGATCCCAAGAGGGTATGGCAAAACTGCCCTTATGGGTTTCTGAGCCTGTCAATTCTTTAGGAGAGTAGAAAGACTCTTCTCCCACTACCCCTCACTTGAGGCTAGCAGCCCAATGCTGAATTCACAACATCACCAGGGTTCCTGAGTATCTAATAGCACTTAGGAAATTGTTCAAGGAATTCTAGATAACCTATCACACATACTAACCTTTTTTGTTTTTTTTTTAAATTCAGCAACAACAATTCACAATAGTATGAAGAATGACAAGCAAAGGAAAAGAATTAAATGCATGAAATCAGAGAAGCATAAAATATTATTTTATTTTGCAAATAGTTTTTTCATGAGTTTTGGAAAGTACCAAAATTGAGAAATCCTATTAATAATAATTAAAATGACATTTTGCTGAAATATAAAATTAAAGCCAAAAATGGAGTGTTGAGTGATAACACTGAAAAAAGGTAAGATAGTCAATGGAAAATCATATTGCTTACTGAGTGAAAATGATGTTTTATATTTATTTAAAAGAAAATTTGAAAAGCCTCATGTCTACAGTCATATTTTATTCAAGCATGATATTTCAAATTTGATTAGAAAAGTGTCTTTTGTTAATACTACTATATTCAACGAATATTTTTTTAAATTATATTATAAGTAAGAACCCCCTCCCAGGGGGACGAATAATGGAAAAGTGGGTGATGGGCAATGGAGGACGATGTAAGATATGGAAGTAAAAAATCTATAACTTATCAAGGGTTCGTCAGGGAGTGCGGGCAGGGAAGGGATGGGGAAGAAATGGGGAGCTGATATCAGGGGCTCAAGTGGGAAGAGTACGCTTTGAAAATGATGATGGCAGCATAGGTGCAAATGTGCTTGGCACACTGGATGAATGTATGGAATGTGATAAGAGATGTAAGAGCCCTCTATAAAAGTATTTTTAAATATTACAAATATCTTGATAATATTAAGGCTAAATATATTTACTTTCATACTACAAGTAAAAATAAAAGTTCTTCTTCCAATCACTTTAAAAAGTATTAATTTCACATTAAGTCTAGTGGCATAGGACTGCTAATTAAAAAGTAGGGGTTCAAATCTACCAGTTGATCTACATGAAAAGAACTGATCATCTAGGCTTGTAAAGATCGCAGTCTGAGAAACTCTTTGGGGCAGTTCTACTTTGTCCTATAAGGTTGCTATGAGTGGGAATCCTCTTGAAAACACATACCAACAACCAACTCAAAAACAAAATAAACTCACTGCCATTGAGTTCATTCCATAGTACCCTTTGGGACAGAATAGAAATTCCCTTTGGGGCATCCAAAACATTTACATCTTTATGGGAGCAGAAAGACTCATTTTTACCCCTAAGTAACTGCTGGCATTACAGCTATTGCCTCAGAGTATAGCCTACTATTGATGTATTCCTATCACATTAAGCTTAAATTCAAGGTCTATGTCTAAAAACAAATACTTGGAATACGGGAAAAACTTGAGATAAAAAATCAGGCAATAAAGAAGGAAAGCCAAGAGAGGATAGGATCTTAGAAGCAAATTGCTAAAAGGAAAATATTTTCAAAGTTCATTAACAGGCAAAGAGAAAATAATTAAAATAGACTGAATTTAAGTAAACAAAAGCAGTATTTAGTCCTTGCTAATGAAATGAAATGGTTCTATGGGGTGAAGGTTAGAAAAACTACTATTCTTTTTATAAGTACCAAGTATTGAACTCCAGAAACGATCGTAAGTCCAATTTTTAAATGCATCCTATTTATATAAGAGAGATCGTGTTCACTGAATGAGTAATTTTGATACTAGGTCTTGGTGCAGTTGATTGTGTATTCCTAGTTAAAGATGACCAAGTAAACATAATGCTAGAATGCATATGCCAACTGAGCCCAAGATGAACTATTAATGACTTCTGTGTTAAATATTTGCAAGTTTTCAAAATGAAATCAGTGTTCCAAAATTTAAAGGAAGTGATATTTGAAACAATCTTTAAAATCCTTGTAAAATTCATCAAAAATAGGAGAAAAGAACCCTTTCCCCTCACCTTGCTTTCTGGGGCAGTTAGATTGTATTGACCCTGTGTACAAGTATAGCCTGATGATGCTCCTTGAGAATATGGCCTTGTCTACAAGAAATCAGTGAGAAAATCTCTTCCTTTCAGCTATTTTCTCCTCCTACCTTGCTCTATCTGCCTCCAGGGACAAACCCTGTGTGGGTGCCTGACCCTGTGAGACAACTTAAGAGCTGTACGCCCTCTACCATGCTTCCACTCAGCTTGGATCTACATCTGCACCCATCAGCCATGTCTTTCCTGCATCATGCTTGAGGTAGTCAGTTTATTGTGCCAACCTGGCCGATAAACACATGTGGGGTTAATTGAAGGGCAGAGGGATAAATGGCTCAGTGAGCCTCGCCTTTCTAGTTCTCAGGCCTCTTGCTTTGTGATGGTTGGACCAGGGTGCAGCTGCCTTAGCCAGTTCCCTGCTTCAACTGGCAAGGCTTACTTCCTGCAAGACACCCTTAAGGAGAAGCCACATGGACCTACCCCGATGCAGCCCTGGGTGCAGGAGCAGCCGTGTGGAGACCCCTGACAGTGCTGAGATGCTTACAGACTCACGGATTCTGCTTTCCTCCTGCAGTCTGCATCATTGCATGTGTTTTGTGAGATGGAGGAGGACTTCGTGAATTGGTGTTAGATATATGGGTTAATGTTGGGCTTGTGGGCTCAGGCAGCACTGGGTTGGGATGTTTTCTTAATATGCACTTAACCTTTATATAAAACTCTCTTATACATGAGTTTCTGTGGATTTGTTTCTCTAAAGTACCCAGACTAACACAGCGCTTCACCCTTCTGTGTCATAGACCTTTCCACTGGGTGAGTCTGAAGAGGGCTCCAGCTAGCATGGGGTTCAGGGGCTTGAGTTGGACTCGGCTGGGATCCCTTCTTGATATAAAATTACTTTTTGATATAAAGTTATTTCTTATACATAGAGGAATGTTATTGGTTTTGTTTCTCTGGACAGCCCAGCTGAATATATCTTCTATATGGTGTCTTCATCTATGTAGAATAATTTTATCTATGAGATCCAGAAGTATCCTTTTGAATCAAATCCTTTCAAAGTTTCACTTTGCATAACACCTTGGAAATAAATGAAGAAACTTCAGAGACAATACAATCACGAAATATCAGAAGTGGTGGCAATATATCAGTCAGACTTTACTTTAGAAAGTAGATTTCCATGACTCCTTTGGGAATTAGGGATTGATTATAGGAAGTAAAAGACTGGGAAAAAAATTTTGGTGGATCTGAAAAAAAACCTAAGCAGTCACTCAGAAAGATCAGTGCAGGCGTGTTACTGAAGCATTCAGAGAAACCTAGGAAACAAAGAATGTTGAGCCATCAAAGTTGAACTATGAGGCAGGTGTGGGGTGGGCGGGAGGGGGGGAGGGCGGGGATATGTGAAGAGTTGTAAGGCTCATTGATGTTTTATTTTATCTACCTTTTCTTTGTGGCTCTATAGCCAGTATTTGTCAGCAGGTCTAGTAATCAAAATGAAAAGTTGAAGGCAAAGCAAGGAGAGAGAGGTCAAGCTGGACCATGGCCGGTCTCTCAGTATCTGTCCATTATCTTATTCAACAGCAGTGACCCACGGAGATGAAGAATTGCTGTACTGTTTATTTTATTGTAGCTCATTCTCACAAAATGAATGATATTCCCAAAAATGTAGTCCACAGCCTTAATCAAGTTGACATAGTGCAATCATATGCAGGGACGAGAACTCTTGGGGTTAGGGGTTGTAACCCTAATCAAAGGAGCTCAAATGCTTTTGGGATAGTTGTGGAAATAATAGACACGATACTGTGTGTATGTCGGTATTGACAGTTGGTAGAAGAGGATTGGGACTCATACAAACAGGTTTGAAACCTGTTTTCTCACTTTTGAAGGCCAATAGCTATGTGACCTTGGATAAGTATATTAATCCCTTTGGGCCTCCATTTTCTTATATGTAAAATGAGGATTATAGAGCATTGTGACTCAGCTATGTGACCTAAAGGAAACAGTGTGTGTAAGAACCTTGAGATTAGAAACATCTTGGACTAGTTAAGTAGAAAAAAGGAGACTAACATCTAAAGGTACTGTTAAGAGAGAGAAAGTGCTAGATAAGGCAGAGACACAAATAGAATCCAAAGCACATAAGTATATAGAATCTCATGCATTATGGACAAGTATTTGACTTTTATTCTAAATTTTATGACCTAGTCATTGAGGGATTAAGTGTTGGACTGCTAGCAATTTGAACTCACCAGCCACGCTGTAGGAATCAGATCAAGCTAACTGCTTTTATAGAGATTAACTGCTTCTGAAATGATATGAAGCAAGTCTACTCTAACCCAAAGGTATCTATGAATAGGACTCAGCTCCATTGCCTTGGGTTGGATAGAATACTCAGAGTGAATAAAAAACAAATTATTCAACATTCATCACCTTCCAAAGAAAAGGATTCAAATTCTTTATCCAGTAGTGCTCTTTTAGTATTCCTCCGAGACACATCTAGTGAAATGCCTCTTTACTGGTTGGTGATTCCTATATATATATATGTTGCTAAAAGGGTACTTGTTGAAACAAAATGATAAGGGAATAACAGGGGCAAAAAGAGAGAGGGTTTCTGAGGATTGGAAGAGATCTTGATTCAGGGGGTTTCAGAGGACAATGGCTGTCACCATCCTTATGTGACCTGGGGTTAAGTACAAGTAGGCATGTTAGAAGTGTATGGGAGGTACAAACAATTAATATACTTCTTTGATAATGGAAGGCTTGGAGGGTCAAGGTCATCCAGAGGGGCTTTGTAAGAAAGATCTGGTGAACTGTTTTGAAAAATTAGCTACTAAAACTCAGTGGAACACAGCTCTATTCTGGAACACATAAGGTCACCATGAGTCAGAATTAACTACACATAAGGGTAGAGAGCAAGGGAGTCCGCTATCAGGAATGGACCTAGAAGGGTTGATCAGCAAATGTCTTCTTTTTTTTTTTTTAAACATTTTATTAGGGGCTCATACAACTGTTATGCAAATGTCTTCTTAGATGGTGACAAAAGTCAATAATATGACCCACTTTCAGGAAGTCAAAATTGAAGAGCTATTCACGTTTATGCCATGGTGATGTAGTGGGCTACACCCTGGGCTTCTAGCCACCAGACCAGTGGATCCAACTCAACAGTCATTCCAGCAGATAAAGAGGAAGCTGTCCACTCTCATAGATTAAAAGTCTCTGAAGCCCAAAAGTATAATTCTACTCTGGCCTATTGGGTTGCCATTAATTAGAATTGACTCAATAGTCTGGAGTTTGTATTTTGTCTGTTGTTATTTTTTTATGCTCTTAATAGATCTGTGGTAGTTAGGGATTATATCAACCAGACCCACCTGGCTAAGGGGGTAGTCAAGCCTGTCAATCAAGTAGTAGCTTAATTATACCTCCTAGAAGGTATGGTCTTTTGTACAAGAGTTAGGAATTCTAGGAACTGCTTCTTTCTCTGTCCCTCTGCCTTTCTGATTGCTGGAACTCTGCCTGCCTCAAGAGGTGGCCTCATTTGGGTCACCTGACAGAGAGATGCTGTTGTCTGCCTATGTTTTCAGTGACCTGACTCCATGCTACACTGCATGCACCAACCTGTGATCTTCCTGCTTCATAATTCTACATCACCACCATGAGTTACACAAGTTAGAAGAGGGACTAAAGGACTAGCATCAGATTTATGGAGTGGAGTTGAACTAGGATGGGATGCCTTCTTTTGATAAAAGATTACTTCTTGATATAAAGTTCTATCTAATACATAGATGAGTGTCAAAGGATTTGTTTCTCTACATAACTGATATAAAGCTCTATCTTGATATAAAGTTCTATCTAATACATAGATGAGTGTCAAAGGATTTGTTTCTCTACATAACTGATATAAAGGTCTATCTTAATATAAAGCTCTATGTAATACATAGATGAGTGCCAAAGGATTTGTTTCTCTAAATAACTGACCCAACACATTATGGTACCAGGAGTGGGGTACTAGAGAAACTAGTCATGAAGATAGTGACTGGAACTTGTCTGACCCCTGCCTTATGAACATTGAATGGAACTGGATTTTTCTTCTTTGGTTAGGTGGAAGTAAATTATTACCACACCTTTTACAAAATTATTATCTGGAAATGCATGTGGACTAAAATTTTTGATTCCTAGGAGATGTCTTTGTTCATTCCTACCTAACCTATTTCAAATGAAAGTAATAGATGTTAAATTGCAGCTGACTGGGCAAAAATGCCTCTTGGACTTTGCTAAAGCAAAAGCCATGCTACTTAGTCAAAATAGCTGGCAGAAAACCTGGCTCTGGTTTTATCCTGCCTGGGGCCTATGGTCATATTGCATATGAATGCAATAGTTTAAATAAAAAAATATTAAATTTGTCAGTTAAGAATTGTGTTTAGGATCTGGCTGTATTAGGATTATGTTGATTTATCCTACCATACTGTTATTGATATAATGTGTGATAGAAATGAATATTGAAGAGTAATGATCAGAGAGAGCTTGTGAACTACCATCATTCTGCCTTTACAATTGCATCTGTTAAATGTGTATTAGGAATTGCCTGCAAGGAAGGTTTAGAAAAGGTAAACCCCAAGTAAGTTTGAGTTCTAGTACATTTGTATTTGAAAAGAATTGCAAATAGAACTGTTGGAAAACTGAAGGAAAAGAAAAATAGGTGACTTTGGCTTTTTAAATTTTGAGCAAGTGGTTTGTACCTAACATGGGAAAGTCTGGAACCATAAAAGAACTCTGCTTTCTAGCACTGAATGTGAAAAGAGCCCTAAGGCAGTTGAAACTGCTCATTAGGTGACCACCTGTATCCACTTGATGAGTGGAAGTGGGGAAATGCAGGAATAGAAAAATGGATTGAGTTTGGCCACGGATACCCATGAATTTGGTTCACAGGAACTAGAGGAGAGATGACAATGGTCTGGCTGTTCTGAAGTTTAAAGAGTTGTGCAGAATCTCAGCCTCTGACATGAGAAGTCTGGTTGGCTAATATTGTTGAGAATTAGTGAAGGGGCTAATGATCTCAAGTGGAGGGATTCATGTGGGGAATTCTCAAGCTTGCTAAGCACCCATTGACCTACCTTATATACTTGTGTGTAAGCCGAATTTTTTCAGCACATTTTTAATGCAGTTTTTGTGGTAAAATTAAGTGCCTCAGTTGATATTCGGGTAGGCTTAAACTCGAGTACATACAGTAACTTGAAATGGCTAGGAGCGAATTGGTCAGAACCCAACTGCATGAAGATAAGATATTTGACCTTATGAACCGTGCATATTGCCTGCTGACTTGATGGATGGCATGCCCTGATTTGACTTTGCTTATGGTTGCAGACTCACAGGTTTCCAAGTGGAAAGATTCTTCAAAGCAAAGAATATTCTTATTTTGTAGGAGTACTGGACTGATAGAGATAAAGACATAAATTGACTGGCTTACAAATTTTCCAGGGTGGGGGAAGATGTTGATGGGATTATAGGATTCAGGTATAGATGTTCTCATAACTGTAACTGTTATACATAGAATATTATTGTATTGTTCACTTATAGAATAGAAGGCTTAAGTGGAGCTGGTGCATTTTCGGTTGGATATGTGTTCATTGCTTCATGTTAGGCATAAATATGATTTTACTATTATCTTTGCTTTGTGATTATGTAAGGATAAAGAGTTGTTTAAACATGTCAAATTGACAGGGGTGGCCTGTGGTAGTTAGGGATTATGTCAATTAGATACTCTGGACTAGGGGTGGAGTCAAACATGTCAATCAAATGGTAGCTTGATGACACCTCCTTGGGAGTGTGGCCTATTGTATGAGCTTGAGGGAGTCTGGAAACTGCTTTTGTCTCTGCCCCTCTCCTTTCCTGCTTGCTGGAACTCTGCCTTCCTCATAAGGGTGGCCTTGTGTGGGCCACCTGACAGAGAGCTGCTGGTGCCTGCCATGTTTTCAGTGACCCTGATTCCATGCAACTCTGCACCTACCAAACTGTGACCTTCCTGCTTCATCATTCTGTGTCACTAGCATGAATCTCCGTGAGTTGGAAGAAGGACTTATGAACTAATATCAGACTTGTAGCCTCATGCTACACTGGAATGGGAGCTTTCTTTTGATATCAGTATTTTTTTATATATAGTTCTTTATTATATATTGATGAATGTCACTGGATTTGTTTCTCTAGACAAGTCAGCCTAACTCAAAGTCAAATAGAGTCCATATAAAAATAACTAAAATTTTATTTGATGATTCACAATCTTTCCATGAATTTTCTGTTTAGCTGTTTTCTAGTAATAATTAATTTATCATTAAATACATCTATCTACATATAAATATATATATATATATATATTTGATAAATTCGTGAGCAGGCAAGGCTCTGTAACGAAACTCCTGACTTCTACAAAGAAAATGATTATGTTCTTCTACTTTATTATTTACATTTTTTTATTTTTAATCTTGTAAATTAAAACAAAATCTTCTTGGTGACTAGGAAGCTGATGAATGGCTCAAACAAGTTAACTTAGTGAAAATGTTAAATATTGTTAAGACTCATTTGTCAGTATGCCTTTTATGGACTAAATTATAGTTGGATTCCTGTTAGAAATATGCCCCCTCTATGATTTGACTCTGACTTGTTAAATTATTGAGAAGGAAGAGTATTGAATAAAATAAAGGGGCAAATTGTTTGCTACACATATACATATCATGCAAGGGCAAAATATCTTTTGCAAATCTGTTAATAAGCTTTCCCTATGCATGAAAATTTAAAATTTCTGTGGTTGTATGCTTATCTGAATCTATACATTTGTGTTGAATCAAATATGAGAATATATAATTCTCATTATTTGGGGTTTATGTGTTTGTATTTTTAACAACAAAATACTCTCTTGTTAGGAAATGTCTAAATAACTGGAAATAATTGAGCTGACATGTCTAAACCAGAATAGCTAGGCTCAAATTAATTACATTCATGCTCTGAAAATTCTGATTTGTTTGGATCCATTTATTATAACCAAATGAAGAGCCTTTTTTTAAGTTATGTATTGTTCATGAGAAAATTGCACAGTAAGAGTGCACATGTGCTCTAATTCATTATGGACACATAATGTATGTTTTATGGGCAGGACTGTCAATCGTGATAATTGTAGTAGTAGAGTGGTCTTTAGTTCACTCTATATTCATAACATATTAGGATATTTGGAAAATTGTAAATGCAGGCACTTTTAACTATAGATTCGAAACTTCTCTCAGCTGTTATAGAGATTCATAAAGAAAAAAAACTAAGAAGGCATTAAAATGGTCACTTTTCTTCAAACACTAAATTTTCTATATTTTTTAACTTCATGAACACCATTTTCAACCACAACAAAAAAGGTAAATTAAAGTTAATAAAAGTATTCACTAAATGACCTATGTCAGGACAACTAACTAAAGATTGAAGACTGTGAAAATAATCCCTTGCTCTGCCTCATGCACTCACAATCACATACATTTTCTTCTGACCTCAGGAAATGCTGCAACTAATGACAAACTAAAATTAGCAACAACATGCCCCTTGCCTAAAGCAAGCCAAGCTGAAGGGATGGGGGGGGAATTAGGAAGAGGGAAGTCTACTCTAACTGGAAATTGTGACTAATTATTCATTAGTAAAAGGGGCCTTCATGATGCTGGATTGGACTACTTCGGTTCTGTTTCTAACTGAAATGTCAACAGTTTGAAATCATCAGCGGCTGCCAGGGAGAAAGCCTAGCTTTTTCCTCTAGTAACAAGTGACAGTTTCGGTAATCCACAGGGGCAGTTCCACTCTGTCCCATAGGATTACTGCGAACTTGTAGTTTTTACTCATTTGTTGTCTACCCTCTATAATTATTCAATTTTACTACTACATGGACTTAATGACAGAATCATGTGGGTCCAAAAAACCTTGAGAGTTGAAAAACTTCATATCCCTGACTCCAGGTGGGGCAGTATTTACAGTAATATAAAAATTACTGAGCATGGACTACCTTCCTTAAATATCTTTTATTTTTTCTTTGCTAGCTCATAAATGAGCGAGGAATCATTATAGAAAACTTCAAAGGCTTGTGGCAAATATGATCCACGAGTAGAACCATTTGGATTCCTGATAGCTCTTTTGAGCATTTCCTTTTATGTAGCCGACTACGGGAAAGCACCAAACACGATGGTTTCTGACTCAAAAAGGCAAAGAGAATCCAGTGAAACTTAGCAGGAAGCCAAGTTTCAGTTTACATTGTTTGGTTAATCTTTTGAAGTGCTCACATTTCTTTCAGCGGATCCTTTCTGAGAGCAATTGATATGTATTAGGCATTATATATGAGTCAGTATACCCTGATAACCTGTTCAGTTCCATGCTGGGCTGCTAACTATAAAGTTGGCAATTAGAATCTACCAACACACCACGGGAGCATGATGCGCCTGTCTGCCCATGTGAAAATTTAGTCTCAGAAAGCCTAGAAAGGCGTTCTACTTTATAGGTCCATTATGAGTCTAAATGTATTCAATGAATTATTATTTTTTTTATTTTTGGAATTATTCTGGACATAAATATTTTAGATAGGAAGAGGCAGCGACAGGGAGGTTGTCCCTCTCCATGCCTGAAGGCCCCCTACAGGGGCCTTGGAAGAGAATCAGGCGAGCCCTGAGCCAACCATAAAGACTAACAGGGCATGTGCTAATTCAAGACCAAGCCATGTGGGGGGCGCACCTGGGCAGCCCAAATTGGGCCCAGGTGGGCTTCATTTAGCCAATGGGGTCAACCAATACCTGACCACACCTCCCAGCCCAAATCCTCAAATATCTGGACCACGAGATTACCTTTCCCTCTTCTTCTTCCTTGCCCTTCCACTCAGCTGTGCCATGGCCTCTCTGGACTCAGGCTGCCACGTGTGGGTGTGCAGTCCCATGAGTTTGTCTGTGTCCAGTTTCTGTGAAGTCTGAAATTTCTTCTGTCCTTTATAAAAATCCGCTCGGATCACAAACCAGACTTTGGCATGAATTCTTTCTCATGCAAAGCCAAGAACCGAGCTATTTCCCACCCAGGAAATCTTACAATATGAATTATTGTGGGGCTTTGTTTTTGCTTAACCCTTTGTCTATATATACACCAGTGTAAGTAAAAATGTATTGCTATAAAAAATCTTAGAAACCTTTATGAAACAAACATCAAAATGTGAAACTATTGCTTTTTGATATATCCTTCATCTAGGTCCAAACACTTCTTAAGGAGGTAGACGTGTTTTCATCTCTTTAAGTTTTTCTCAAGAATCCTACACATTTAGATTTACACCAAGTCAAAATAAAAGATTGGCACTCTAAATATTTGAATCCTGTTCCTTTAAAATGTTCTTTAAGTTTGAGGAACCAAAAGAAGTCTGGTGGTGCAATATCAGGGCTGTAGGTAGGTAAAGTGAGATTTCCAATGAAATTCTTATAGGACAGCCCTTGTCACCTTTGAAGAATAAGCAGGTACCTTGTGATGAGGAGAAAAATAATCCTTGGTACATTTTCTTGCCTTTTTGTCATAAATGTTCAATTTTCTTAAAACCTGTTCATGATAATCTCCCTAGAACCTAGCTCATCTCATATTCTTTAAGAAAATCTATTATGATTACACCCTTTGTAGCCCCAAAAGCAGTTACCATAACTTTTCTGAGCTGGCCTCCCTGCCTGGAATTTAATTAGTTTAGCATGTCCCCTTAGTAGCCCCTGTTTTGACTGGATCTTTTTTTTTTTAAGGCACCCTAACAAAACTAAGACAAGACCTGGTTGTCAATCCCCCATAGATAGATTGCAGAAACACATTTAAACATAATTTGTTCAGAATAAATCAATGCATGTTTGAACTGGAACCCCAGTAGTAATATTAATTTTTTACTTACCATCTGATAGATTGAAATAGTTGCCTGATTTACTTTCAGATCAGTTACTATAATATAAAAAATCCCCCAAACTGGGTTAATAAATAACATCATGATAAATGGGGAAGAGACTGAGCTTCTCGAGGATTTCATTCTATTCCTTCTCTAATCAACACTCATGGAAGCAGCAGTCAAGTAAAGAAAAGATGCCCTGCATTGGGCAAATCAGCTGCCCAATTTGCAAAATTTGCCAAACAGCAAAGACTTACTTTGAGGCCTAAGGTACCCATCTCCTGTCATACACAACACTCTACTTTCTTTATAATCTACTTTGTGGGAACAAAGTTGTTTGCCCCTTAGGTAACTGGGGCAGGAACACCACCTTCCACGGTGCATGGCCTGAGGGAAAATGCTGATGTTTCAGCTACGGGAGCTGATGAAACCATAACTGGCCTGTGTCTCCGCCTGAGATAAACAGGCACTTGCCTCCTGATTAAAGCTGCAGAAGGCAGCAGTCTGCACTTATCAGTTACTTTATGTTCCCAGTCTCGACCTTACTTGCCATCGATAAATAACTTGGCTGATTTGTTAATGCTTCTCTGTAAACCTTCACGTGGTCAACTGTCCCTTTGTGTGTAAATCTGCCACATGTTACAGGCTGGGTGCAGGGAAAGTATTTAACCCTGTCCCTAATAAAGACCTGGGCCCTGGAGTGTCTATACTGCAGGGACCCTTGTGCCCCAATTTTGGCTATTGAATAAAGCAGATAAAATGGAGTAACCATGTAAAACAAAATGGCCACCAAGAATAAAAGAGCAAATAACAAAATGGCTGACAAAAAGGAAACCAAAACTGGCTGGAATCCAAGACTATTAGATTAAACACTTGGAGTTGCACCCCTTATCAGAATAAACACCCAAACCAAACCTGTGGTTACAGCCATAAACATTGTATAAAAATCCAGCTAAGAGCCCAGAGGGGTAGAGTTTTGACTGCTGCAATAGAATTAAGTTCTCATTCTCTCTAGCTCTGCCTTGTAAGTCTCGCCCATTTTTCTTGACTTGCAATTGATATGTGTGAATACGTGTTGGAAAATTGGTTAAAAGATTGTTTGTTTGGCTCATAGTGTATGTAACACTTGTAAAAGAGCTTGGCCTAGTCACTGTGTGAAGTTTAGAGACTGAAAGGTCCCTTTCCTGGTGCATAAACTGACTGAATCCTAAGCCACATACTAGGGCAGACAACTTAGAGACGGCAAGATCCCTGCCCTGGTGCATAAAGCCTCCTGAATCCTAAGCTCTGTCTGGAACTGTCATAAGGTGCTCAAGACAGCTATCCTTTTGCATATAAGTTTTCTCATAGCAGATTGTGCCCCCTCTCAAACCGTTTATAATGTCAGATAAGAACTGGTCTCAATATTATCTTACACTACTTTTCCTCTAAGTGTATACTTCATTGTGATTGCTGCACAAGGCTCAGACATCATATTCTCGATTAAAGAGTTTATTGAAGAAGTTAATAGGCTATATACAGTGCCTTGAGAAATGTGTGGGCTATCGGTGTTAATTTGGGACATTTTACAAAGTTCCATTAGGGCTGCTAATGAATGCCCAAAGGGCATGCCAGTCTGCTGAAAGCCCCAAACAGAAGGCATTTAGTTCAAATTCAGTCATCAAATCCAGCTTCCCAAGTAAATGGCCAGAGACACCCCACTTCATAAGCTAGCCTCCTCCTCTGAATCCTCCACTTCACTTGCTGGGAGGTCTGGGAGGTCCACCACTCTGTTTCATCCTCTGGTTTCTGGTTCTGATGCCGTTCCTCTGATCTCACAGCTGTCTTCTGGAGCGAGGACCTTCACTGTGTAGGAATCTTGAGGACGAGAGCACCTGTTCCCCTCCTGACACTTGCTGGTAGTGAGATTCTTCCCCTTGCCCCTCATAGGACTCATTTTATTCCCAACAGGATGACAGCCCAACGAATCAGGTCAACAATTACTCACAGGTGAATCCGATCGCCTTCTTACCCAGATCCAATGAGGAAAGCGTTTTTTGGTGGGATTTCCAGAGACGCTGACTAGAAGAGCCACCTAAAGTAATTCACTGCTCCTGAAGGCATACTGCCGTCTGGGAGTGGGTTCTCCTATTAATACGTCGGGGTTAAAGTTGGGTACATCTGGGGTCAATTTCTTTGGAAATAGAAAAGAGATTAAATTATCTGGCAGGGCAGAAATGGGGAGAGAGGTCTTACCCGGCAAATGAAGCTCACTAAACAGCAGAATAGCAGAGGACAAGGCTCTTCCTCAAGAATTGAGGGTTGGAAACCTGGAAAGAAATCTGTGTTTGGTGAAACCATTGTCTTGTGATCTTTCTGTCATCGCAGCTTTACATAACAAGCGCAATCATTTAAAACAGAAATGGCAAAGTAGCCAACATCGAAAGTCTTCCACGTTAGCACTGCCACACATCAATGGCAAGAACGTGGACGATAATTCAGGCACTATTTTCATTGTTTGCTGCAAGTTTTTAGCAGTGGATTAGAAGATGGAGAGTAGTGTTTTTTGTTTTCTAATTTCTAAAACTGTTGCTAATGTTGGTATAGTCATAATTATTTCCATGTTATAGACAGTGGCTTTTGTTGACAAACCTCTGATAAAAGTTCCATCTCTGTCGTCTCATAAAAATTTACAGAATAATGGAAGACAGATGAATGAGTTAAAAATAATAGGTTTTACATTCAGATAGACACAGAATTTATTCCCATTTAGACTGTGTGTGACCTAGCACAATATTTTTAACCTCTTAGAGACTCCTTGGTATAAAATAAAGATAATGTAATAAAATTGAAAGATTTGTTTGTTTTAGTGATTAAATAATACTTTCTGTATTTATTGTTTGGCCTAACATTGGAAGAGAGCAAGGCTTCAAAACATGCTTGGTATTAGCTATTATATCATAATTCATCATGATGCATAGGGAAATAAAGGTAATATCTAGTGTGCTTTAGGAACACAGAAGTGAGGTCCCCATTCGAAGGGGGTTTAATGTAGGAAACTTTCATAGAAGACATACTATTCATTGCTTTACACAACCTGATACAGCATGCCAAGATGTATTTCAGAAGTCAGCATGTTGAAGTATGTCTTTAATTATGAGCACATTTACAATGTTTTCATCTTCTGTGTATTTCCCTGGTATTGTACAGCTATTGAGGTAAAAATCTAATCATCTTTATAACTCTTGACCCATTGTGACCTCATATGCTGCTTATATAACCCCAACAAATGAAAAAAACAAAATGAAAAAAAATATATGGAGCAATAAATGATACTTATAAACCCTACTTAAAGTTATTTGAGAAGTACCTTCTACAAGTGACCCTTGGAGTGACTTGGCACATAATATTTGATGACTTCTTCCAAATTAAGTCCTGTCCATATGAAAATTCTCCCATTACTGATTCTCAACACCAAAGTTATTTCACTTTATACAAATGAAGAGGCTTCAAAAAAGTTCATGTGTAAAGCTGATTATGGCCCAGAGGGTTAGGTTAAAATGTAACATCTTATCATTTTATCTCTCTTTTAACCCATTTTAAAGGTGTTTGTTTGTTTCTTTCTCTGGTTCTTTCTTTCTAAGTGAAGGGGAAATGCATTTGGATTAAGCCCCTGGTGAATCCCCTCTGACCATTGCCTAGGGGTGTGGATAACATTGCTATCATGCATATTGCATTGAAAAGCGAATTGTTGCAGATGCAGTGAGGTTAAAATTTAGTATCCT
>NW_022111321.1:14443388-14458176 GCF_000313985.2 Echinops telfairi
GAGACAGTAAGGGATTTAATGGCTCCTTTTGGGTGAGACAGGGAAGGTTGGCTGAGAAATGGTAAGCTTATAAAATGAGTACAAGAATGAAGAAAATGTTTTAAAACTGATTGTGATGATGTGTGTATAACCCTTCTTAATGTGATTAAACTATTGAATTGTGTGATATGTAAATTATATGCCAATAAAACAGTTGAAAAGGAAATTTAATAGTTCATGAAAAAACTAGAATGAAAAGATGATTGAATTTTCCCACAAACTTTTTGAAACTCCCTAGAATACCTAAGAATGGAATAAAAGAATAGACCTTATTCAAGCTCCTTTTGGGTAGTCTCAGTAGAGTACTTAAAACCAGCCCCCTGCCATCCGGTTGACACTGATTCATAACAACCCTCTCAAAGCCAAGTTGCCTACTATCCAGTCAATCCTGACTCAGAGTGATCCTAGCAGACCAGCTAGAACAGTCCCTTAGGGGTTTCCAAGGCTGTAACTCCTTCCAGGAGTGAAAGCCTCATCTTTCTCCCATGTTGTGGCTGATGGTTTCAAACTGCTGACCTTCTGGTTAGCAGTCCAAAGTATAACCTATTCCACCACTGGGCTCCTACTTTGGGGTTTCTGAAACTTTGAAGTTTTATGGGAGCAGACAGCTTCATCTTTACTTTAGAAGAAACTTCAGTCAGTGAAGTTGTGTGTTACCTTCATGAAGATCAGAGCACTGTGTTTTGTCCTGACAACCTAATGTCTATCCTATCTTCATTCATTAATATTTACTCTGTCAAACAATCTCTTGTAAGTCTAATTCCTTAAGACACAGTTCTATTTTCATAGGGGTGTAGTTCTGTGATGACATACTAGACTATCAAAAATGACCTCTTGATTCTTTTCATATGCACATGCTTATCAATCTTCCTATTAAAATGCCATTGTTAAATGTCTGAGCTAGAATTGAAACTTACTACAGTGGAACTAAGGAGCCCTGGTGGTAAAAGCCATTAATGGAGAACTGCTAAGCAAGATTAATAGTTCAAGCCCAGCAGCCTCTCTGAGAGTGAAGGATGAGACTGCCTTTTCCAGTAAATGTTTATAAATCCTCAGAAAACCTACATAAAGTCACTATGTTGGTGGCAGTGTGTCTGGTTTTTTGTTCTGTTTTATTGATCCCTCCCTTTCTAGAGCAAACGAGTGAAAACCAACAAAGATAGACAGATAAAATCAGCACAAACAAACTAATAGATGAGGTAAATCTTAACCATGATTATACCGAGGCCAGAATAACTAGATAGTGCTCAGATACCGTTGCTAACCCCTCTAAACAGGATCATAATAGAAGGTCCTGAAAAGAGTGAGAGAAAACTTTGGAACAAAACTCATTGTCATAAAAATGATCAGGTTTACTATTATGACACAGATTGGTGGCATCCCCACAACTAAGGCCTGGAATTGAGCTCACGTTCATGGCTCAACTCTCAGCCAAACAATAGATAGGCTCAACGGGAGAACATTAACATCAGGGAGGTACACAGTACTTCAAACAATCTACAGTACAAGAACAGAGGGCCACAATTGGATAAGAGTTAAATCTCAGACTGCAGGAATGGTGTTAGTCTGGGTACTTTGGAGAAACAAATTCACAGAAACTCATGTATGAGAGAGTTTAATATAAAGGGAAAGTGCACATCAAGAAAACATCCCAACCCAGTGCTGCCCAAGCCCACAGGTCCAACATTAACCCATTGACCCATATGTCCAACACCAATCCACAAAGTCCTCCTTCATCTTCCAAAACACACACTATGATGCTGACTGCAGAGGAAAGCCGAATCAGTGAACGTGTAAGCATCTCAGTGCTGGCAGGGGTCTCCACATGGCTGCTCCAGCACCCAGGGCTGCATCGGGGTAGGTCCATGTTGCTTTTGGGGATATCTTGCAGGAAAATGAGTCTTGCCAGCTGAAGCAAGGAACTGGCTAAGACAGCTGCACCCTGGTCCGACCATGAGAAAGCAAGAGACCCGAGAACTAGAAAGGCGGGGCTCATCGAGCCATTTATCTCTCCACCCTTTAATTAACCCCACATGTGCTTATCGGCCAGGTTGGCACAATAAACTTTAACTATATCAAATGGGTAGGAAAGGACAAAGGGAAAAAGGAAACACAGGAAGAAAGTAAGAAGAATGTTACATTGTGGGGACTGCAATCAATGTCAAGAAACAAAATTCTTATGAACTCTTGTATAAAGAAACAACAATGTCCTCTGTAAATTGTGCTCCAAAGACAATAAAGAATTTGAAAACAAAAGAACTGAAACCTCACATAGTATTTATACATAAGGCTGCACATTTTTTAGAAAAGGAATATATTGTGATGTGTCTCTAGTTCTTTATAAGGAAAATAATACTGCATTATTTAAGAATTCAGAGGCAGTTTTACCCAAAGTAATCTGGCATTCTGTGATGTTCACCTTCCTGATATGATCACTGAAGACAAAATGGGTGCATAAGCAAATATGAAGAAAGCTGATGGTGCTTGGCTATCAAAAGATATAGTGTCTGGGGTTGTAAAGGCTTGAAGATAAACAAGTGGCCATCTAGCTGAGAAGCAACAAAGCCACATGGAAGAAGCACACCAGCCTGTGTGATCATGAGGTGTCAATGCGATCAGGTATGAGGCATCTAAGACTCATAACAAAATCATACCAATATGAATGGGGGGGCAGCGTTGTGTAGCGACCCAAAGCCCATCTGTAGACAAATGGACATCCCCTTACAAAAGTTCACAAGGAAGAGATAAGCCAGTTTGCTGTGATGATTGATTCCTAACCATTCCTAGTTTCCACCAAAAACTTTGTGCTCATGATGGCTAAACTTCCTTGGGAAAAAAAAAAAAAGAGAGAGATGAGCCAGTCAGTGTGCAGTATAGCACCAATGAAACATAGTGCTACAGAGAAACATAGTGCTACAACACAGAGAATCCAGGACAGATAAACCCCTCAGGACCAACAATGAGAATAAAGATACCAGGAGGATAAAGGTAAGGTGTCAGTAGAAAGGGGGAATTGATCACAAGGATCAACATATAACCCCCTCACAGGAGAACAAACAACAGAAAAGTGGGTGAAGGGTGAACGAGGATGATGTAAAATATGAAAATAATAATCTATAACTTATCATGGGTTCATGTCAGAGGGTAGCTAGGGGAGGGAGGGGAGAAAATGAGGAGCTGCTATCAAGGGCTGGAATAGAAAAAGAAAAAAGAAGACAGAGGTGGTCTTACCCAAAGGATTTCTTAAGACTCACTACATCATACTAAATACTAGGCTGTTGTTAGATGCCACTGTCCCTACACTTTATCACATATGATGCCCTTCTACAGGGATTGGTCTCTCCTGGTAATATGCCTAAAGTACACGAGCCAGAACCTCACCATCTTTGCCTCTAAGGAGCATTCTAGATGTACTTCATCCTAGAAAGATCTGTTTATTCTTTTGGAAGTCCATAATACTTTCAGTATTTTCACCAACAGTATATTTAAAATACATTGATTCTTCAGTCTTCCTTATTCAGTATTCAACTTTCATATGAATATGAGATGATTAAAAATACCATGGCTTGGGTAAAATTTACCTCAATCTTAAAAATAAAATCCTTGATTTTCAACACTTTAAAGAGGTCTTGTGCAGCAGATTTACCTAATGAAATGTGTCCTGTACAGCGTCCATCTTTTCTTAGTTTGTCTTGATGATACCTATTGGTCCAGTTGTGAGGATTTTTGCTTTCTTTACATTAGCTTCCATTCATACTGAAAGGGGCAGTTCTTGATCTTCATCAGCAAGGGCTTTAAGTTCTCTTCACTTTCAGAGAGCAATGTGTGTCATCTACATAGCACGGGGTGTGAATAAGCTTTCTGTCCATCTTGATGCTGCATTCTTCTATAAATAATCCAGCTTCTGTGATTATTTGGTCACCATGCAGGTTAAATAAGAAATATGAGAAGATACGATCCTAATGCACACCTTTCCTGATGATAATCCATATAGTATTCTCTTGTTCTATTTAAAGGATTGCTCCTTGGTCCATGTACAGGTTCCACAGGAGCACAATTAATTGTTCTGAGATTCCCATTCATCTCAACTATCCATACTTGCTATGATACACACAGTTGAATAACTTTGAAAAGTAACCACAAGTATCTTTCTACTATTCTCTGCTTTCTGCCCAGACCCAACTGACAGCAGCAATGATATCCTTTAATCCATGTCCTCTTTTGAATCTGGCATGAACCGCTGGCAGCTCTCTGTCAATGTACTGCTTCAACCAGGATCTTCAGCAAAATTTGCTTTCATATGATATCAATGATATTGTTCTAAAATTTAAGCATTATGTTCTGTAGCCTTTCTTTGGAATGGGTACGAATCTCTTCTAGTCACTTGACCAACTAGCTGTCTTGTAAATTTCCTGAGATCGACAAGGGAAGGGAGTGTTTCCAGGGCTTCAACAGCTTGTTGAAACATTTCAATCGGTGTTCCATCAATTCCTGGAGCTTTATGTTCGGCTGTCAGTGCAGCTTGAACTTCTTCCTTCATGACTGTTGTTTCTGGCCCGGATGCTACATTCTGAAATGGTGGAATATCTTCTAGCTCTTTTTTGCATGATGTCTCAGTGTAGTCTTCCATCTTCTTTGAGGCTTTCGGCACCATTCACTATTTCACCCATAGACTCTTTCAATATTTCAACTTGAGACATGAATTTTTCTTGAGTTCTTCAATTTTAAGATATGCTGAACATGCTCTTACTTTTTGGGTTTCAAGCTCTAGGTCCTTGCACATCTCATTATTATTTACTTTGTCTTCTCAAGCTGCCCTTTGAAATTTTCTGTTCATGTCTTTAACTTCTTTCCTTGTGCCTCAATTACTATACGATGAAAAGCAAGTTTCATAGTCTTATCTAACATCCACTTTGATTTTTTTTCTTTCTTAATGACCTTTTACTTTCTGCATGAATAATGTTCTTGATGTCCTCCAACAGTTCATCAGATCTTCTGGCCTTGATGTTTAACGTGTCAGATCTCTTCTTGAGGTATTCTCAAAATTCAGGTGAGATGGATTCAAGGTCATATTTTGTCTTTCATGGAGTTTTCATTTATTTCAATTCAAACTAAACTTGTATCTGAGCAACGGACTGTTGGCCTCTAGGCTGGTTTGATGCTCTGCTATTAAGTGTCTCCTTTGTCACTTACCACAGATGAAGTCTATTTGATTTGTTTGCTATGGAGAATTCCCCATGTATGAATCACCTTTTGTGTTGTTAAAAATAAATTATTTGCTATGAACAAATCATTGGTCTTGCAAAGTTCTATCATACTATATCCAACTTCATTTCTATCTCCAAGACCATGTTTTCCAATTATTGTTCTTTCCTCTGTTTCCCACTTTTGCATTCTAATCACCAAAAATCATCAATGAATCTTGATGGCATGTTTGATTATCTTCAGACTGAAGAAGTTAAGAAATCTTCAATTTCTTCATCATTAGTTTTAATGATTGGTGCATACAATTGAATAATAGTTTCATTTCCTTGTATTGAGATAGACATGGTGCTCTCACAGATAGCGTCATACTCCAAGTTAGATCTTGAAATGCCATTTTTGACAATGAATGTGACACCATTCCTCTTTATTTTGTCATTTCCAGCATAGTGAGCCATATTATTTTCTGATCACAAATGGAGAACACTAGTCCGTTTCAGCTCATTAATACCTAGGATACTGATCTTTATGTGTTCCATTTCATTTTCAATGACTTCAAATTTTCCTAGATTCACATTTTGTATACTGTATTCCAAACTCTAATAATTAATTAACGTCTGCAGCTGTTTCTTCTCATTGTGAGTCATGCCCATTAGCAGAAAAAGTTCCCAAAGGCTTTTACTCCTAAGAACTTTACTGCATCCATGTCATTATGGTCAACTCTATTTTGAGAAGGAAAGTCTTCTTTGCTCATATTTTAAGTGCCTTCTGACCAGAGGGGCTCATCTTCCAGCACTATCTCTGACAATAGCATGCTTGTATTTATTAGGTTTTCAGTAACTGACAATGTTTCCACACTATCCGTAGGTGTTCAGTGGCTAATTTCACTGAAGTGGGCAGCCTATTCCTTCTTCATAGTCTATTCTTAGTCTGGAAGCTCTGCTGAAACCTGTTCACTTTTACCAGTGACATAACCTTCAGCAACATAGCAACACACCGGCCACCACTACAAAACAAACTGACAGACTAGTGGTGGATTAAATGCTACTCTAAACAATTATTGTCAGTTGTCATTGAGTCAATTGTGATCCAAAGCAACACTATGTGTGCAGAGTAGAACTGCTGTGTGGGTTGTCGACACTGTGATCTTTCAGACAAAAATAACCAGGTCTGCCTTTTGAGATGCTCCTGAGTGTGTTTAATATGCCAACCTTTAGAGTATTGGTTAAGTACCTAGCCAATTACACCACTCAATAATTCCTTATTAAACATTAAAATCAATTGCTGTTCAGTGGATCTGGATTCCTTCTGAGTATTAAACAGTACAAAGGAATTAATTGGTACCTGGCCTGTGAGAAATGTAACGGACTAAGAAAAATCCACTTTGGGGACCTGCTATGAGACATATTGGTTCAAATGTCAACTCAGTTAATAGTTTCACATTCCATAATTCTTTCTGTTCTCCACTAGGAATTGAAAAGCTATGTTTACTCAGTCAAGGTCAAAACAAGAGAAAAACTCAAATTTGCTTTGTTGCTATTGTTCTTTGTTGAGTTTTTCTATATGAACAGAGTATAGTAACTTTTATTCTCAGGATTAGTGAAACTCACATCAGACTTTATTGCCAAAATGAAAACAGGCAGCAAGAGATAAATTTGAGGGAACCTAGAAGCTGTCTGAGTTTGAAATTTCAAGCCCTCTGAAAGAAGAATCAAGATAAAAGATCAGTTTCAAACAGCCATTTCTGTGTCTGTGGTTCATCACTCTGTTTCTGGAATGCAAATGTTGGCTGGCATGCAGTAAGTGCTCAAAACATTTCTGTTAAATGAACACAAGAAATAAATAATTGCATGTAATGCAAAAAGAAAGCTAATTTAGTTGTAACTTTTAGAATTAAGATGAGTTGTATTTCATATGAGATGGACACTATATTTTACTTGCGTTGGATACACATTTCCTACATAAGACTAACGGTGTGTCGTATTATTCTCCCTTTGCTCTACTTTAGGCAGATTAACTTGCTTGCAGTTTTTTATCATCTTAAACGCTTCTTCGTGTCGTGCTATTTGCATTTAACGTTCGCCCCACAGCCTTTGCACTAATGCCCAAGCTAATGGAAAGACTTTCGCCACTGTCTTCACACGGCTGACCCCGTCTTAGCCTGCGTTCTCAGTTCCAAGGTCACCTCCTCAGGGCTTGCTTCCCTTGCTTCCTGTGTCGACTTCTTCTCTAGTTGCAGTGCACGTATAACATCACCCTCATTATTTGCTTCACAGTCTTTACCACAGTCTATCAGTATATATGTTCCAAAGGAAAAACAAAAAAAGAAATTTCAACTTCAAATGTGATTTATAGAAACCCATTTGTTAAGTCAAACAGGGTAAACAAGAGAAAGACAAATCAGGATGAGGGAGACTATCAGCAGGAGGCTATCAATGTGTCTAAGAATTCACAGAAGTTCAGCCACTGAAATAGGACACAGAGGACAAAGGAAATTGTCCCAAAATCATGATTGGCGGCAGATCACTTCATTACAGTTGCAGGTGGGACACAGAATTAAGAAAGGGATCATGATTGTGATATATGTGTACAATTAGAAAAATTTACAAGATTGGTCCAGAGCTCTCTAACCAACTCATGATTATTCAACCCAGTAACCCAATTTCCATCAAGGGCACAACCAGGCAAGTCCCTGCGGGTGAAGCTGTCTATCCCAGGGCTGGCTAGGGAAGTGGAAGTAAATTACTTAGAAATACATTGGGCAAAGCTTTTAACATTCTTTGGCAGTGATCAGAAAGAACTCAGTGTAGACTGAATCCATATGGAAACTCAGAAATAGATTTAGGCTTTCCACTATGGACAATAACCTTTTGCAAACCTATTGCTCATAATGTAACCTCTCATACATATGGTTAAATTGTTTATTTATTTCCTTATTTTTCATCATTATCCAATTTTGAGTGGCACTTCTCTGAAATCAGAGATTGTCAATTTTATTTTCTTATTCGGCATCTTATTTTCAGCACCTTTAATAATGCCAGAAACCGTATTATAGTGGTTTAATAAATTATTGTTCATAGATGATCATATTTGTGTCTATATACTTTACAATTGTGGTAGTCACCTAATCTGGCGTCAATTTAAGGATTAAGAGTGTAGGGGTGGAGTCTAGGCTGTCAATCTGGAGATAGCCAATGAGACTTCTGTGTGGGCATGGCCTTCTCCTGAGAATTCTGGGAAATCTGGTACTTCCTCCTTGGAGGCAGAAGACACCTCTCTCTCTCCATCTCTCTGCTACTCCGTGGGAGACATTGCAGAAGACAAGCCACATGGATGCAACCAGACCTCTGAAGCTAGAGAAGCCACAAAGAGACCCCTGCCAGTGCTGAGATGCTTATAATGCCACTGGACCCAAAGACTTGCTACAGGGTCATCCTGCATTTGGCGTCATTGTATGAGTCTGAACAGGACTTTATGAATTGGTATCGGACATATGGGCTAACATCAGACTTATGGACTTAATCTGGACTGGGCTGGGATGTTTTCTTAATGTATAATTGCTCTTGTATATAAACCTCTTCCCTATACACATATGTGTGTCCATGGATTTGTTTCTCTAGTCTACCAAGACTAACACAACAATTTTAAAACTTCTTACTTCCATGCCATTGGTTTTTATCATATGCAAACTTCTGACATGATTGAGTGTTGAACGATTATTCTTTTGAATATGGACTGTACACTTGTTCCATTTTCTTTTGATGTTTCCTTGTTGGTTCATTATTTTGCCCATAGAATCCCTTAATATTGCATCAAGATTTCAATGTTGCAGCTCAACAACATAATTGACTTATATGAAATGGGATGATATGGCATGGCATAACATGACATAACAAAATATATCATTATTATGTATCACTTAGTCAATTAAGCCTCAGACCAACCCTATAGGACAGAATAGAAGTGCTTCCTAAGGTTTCCTAAGCTGTAATCTTTAGTAAACATCACCAGGTCTTTTGCCCCATAAAGCCACTAGTGGGTTCCAGCCACAACCTTTTGGTTAGCAGTTGAGTGCTAACTTAAATATAGATGTGCATGAAAGTATATGTGTTTGTGTTATTGTTATGTATCACTGAGCCATTTCCAATTTATAGAGACTCTATTCACAACAGAACTAAACACTGCTCATGCCAGTGCTATCCTCACAATCGCTGCTATGCTACCCTGTTTCCCCCAAAATAAGACAGTGTCTTACATTAATTTTTGCTCCCAAAGACGTGTTAGGTCTTATTTTCAGGGGATGTCTTATTTTTCCATGAAGAAGAATATGGTACACATTTATTGTTGATATCCTTATTATCAGAGAGGTCTTATTTTCAGGGCGATGCCTTATATTTCAGCAAGAAGCAAAATGTAAGTAGGTCTTATTTTCGGGGGATGTCTTACTTTTGGGGAAACACGGTAATAGTCGCCACTCTAGGAATCATGTAGTTGAGGGTCTTCATCTTTTTCATTGATGCTCTATTACACCAAGCATTAAGTCCTTCTCCAGGAGGTGTTTACTCCTGACAATATCTTCAAAGGAGTTTCGATTGAAGTCTTGCTATCCTCTCTTCTAGGGACAGGTTTGTTTTTCTTCTTGTTGTACTTCTTCCAGGACAGGTTTGTTTTTTCTTCTGGCTGTCAACTCAGTGTTCTTCACAACAACCTAAGTTAAATGCATAAATTCTTCTTCTGTCTTCCTGAATCATTGTCCAATTTTTCATTCATATGAAACTATTGTACATACCAGGGCATATCTCAGGTGTACACTAGTCCTTTCTGTTTTGTTTTTAATATTTTAAAGAGGTCCTGTGCATAAGACTTACCCAATACAGTGTGTTGCTTGACTTCTTAACTGCGGCTTTCATGGATGTTGATTGTGGACATCCTTGACAATTCAATATCTTCTCCATTTTCCATGATTGTTCCATCTTTAAGAATTTTCGTTTTTGTGTTAAGATGTGATCCCTATGTAAAGCTGTAGTCTTAATCTTCATCAGTAAGTGCTTCAACTCTTCATTTTCACCCAGCAAAGTTGTGTCATGTGTATTAAAGATGGTTAACAAATCTTCCACTTGATATCATCCTCTTCTTCATAAATTCAGTCTCTCAAATGATCTGCTCAGCATACAGATTGCATAAGTATGGTGCAAGGAGACATCCATGATGCACGTTTCCTGATTTGAAATCCTGCAGTATCCCTTGATTCTGTTCAAATGACTGAATTTTTATCTATGTAGAAGTTCCACATGAATTTTGGAATTTTCATTTTCCTCAATGTTATCCATAGATTATTACATTTCACACAAATGTTTATTGTATAGTCAATAAAAGAGATAAGAGTTATTTTGGCATTCTTAGCTTTCAGCAGATATTCATATAATGTCAGCCATGATATTTTCATATAATGTCCTTATTCCATGTCCTCTTCTGTATTTGGCTTGAATTTCTGGCAGTTTTTTAAATCAATGTACTGCTATAATAGTTTTGAATCATCTTCAGCAAAGCTTTACTTTCATGTGATATTAATGGTATTTTATAATTCAATGATATTTTTATCATTCTACCTAATTCTTTTAGCTTTAAAATGTAAAGTATGTTCTTCCCTTTTGGTTTTCTAATTCCATATCTTTACATATCTTATTACAATGCTTTGCTTTGACTTTTTTTTTAATCTTAAATTTTATTTTATTTCATTTTAAAAAAATTATTTTATTGAGGGCTCGTACAATTCTTATCACAGTCCATACATACATACATTGAGTGCTTTGACTTCTTGAGCCGCCATTTAAAATTTTCTGTTCAGCTTTTATTTAATTTTTTTTCCATTTGCTTTAGCTTCTCTTCTTCAAGAGAAAGTTTGACTTTCTTCTGACATCTACTTTGGTCTTCTCTTTCTTTTCTATTTTATCAATGATCTATTATTTTCTTCATGTATGACATTCCTTTTTAAACTGCATATAATCTATATATAGTTTTAAATCATTTTATTGGGGCTCTTACAGCTCTTTTAACAATCCATACATCCATGTGTCAAACACATTTGTACATATGTTGCCATCATCCTTTTCAAAACATTTTGATAGTGGTGGAGAGGAAGCATTAAAGAACTAGAGATATGTTGTATGCTTTGTCAGTGCTATACTGCACCCTGGCTGACTCTTCACTTCTTTCTTTGTAACCTTCCTGCAAGGGGATGTCCAATTGTCTAGAGATAGGCTTTGGGTCTCCACTCTGACCCCCCTCATTGGCATCAATATGATAGTTTTGGGTCTTTGATGTCTGATATGTGTGCTTCTTCCATGTGGGCTTTGTTGTTTTCCAGATTAAGATCCCAGATACGATATCTTTTGATAGCCGGGCACCATCAGCTTTCTTCAACACATTTGCTTAAGCACCCATTTTTGCCTTCATACGTTATTAGAACAAAGTGTTCATGCGTCTAGGGAGTCCTTGAGGCGAAATCCAATGTCTGTCTGCTACCTTAGCACAACATATAATATGTGTACATAGATCTATGTTCCTATCATTATATGTATATTAACATGTGTACATACCTGTATTTATGCCTCTATAAATGCCCTTTACTGAGTTCTCTCTTTGATTTCCTTTTACTTTCTTTTTGTCCCACTATCATGTTCGACCTTTGTTCAGCTTTCAGTAATTTCTCTAGGCAACATTGCACTTATTAAACCCCACCAGGCATTCTACACCCTCCTCACCATTGATTTTAGGTCACTTTTTGTCCTCTTGCCCCTGGGTTCTCAGCTTTCCCCTTCTTTTCCCCCGCCTTCCCCTCTCCCATGTCCCCCCAGAATATGTTATCTCCTTGGAGTTGTTTATCCTGCCTCTCTTATATAGATATGCATGAAGAAAACAAACAAAAAATAAAAGCCTATAAATAATTCCAGGTCTGTCTATTGACTTTTATGAATGTTTCCAGTCGAGTCTGTTGGGTGCCAAGCCCTGTCCCCAAAGTCTATTTTTGGGATTCCTCGTGGACTTCATTGTTTTGTTGCCCTTGATGCTCTGTAGCACTCGTTTCATGTTTCACCCGGTAGGGTGGAGGGGTGTCAGACCGAGCATAATTTCCTCACTGTGTCTTCAGTGTTGTCCCCTCTAGCACTATGCGTTAGTGAGGGGACATTGTGATTCATGGTGGGGCTGGCCCTATGGTCCTCTCTGTGCATTGGCTGCTCAGAGCAGGATTATCATCCTCTAGGCTTGGTAGGCCTGGCTGTGGTTCTCTCCCCTAGACTATGGTCAGAGGAGAACCACTGAAGGCTTCTCTCGTGCCTGGATCCTGCAAGGGGATTTTGGGCTTCTACTGTCATTCACAATCTTCTGAAAATGGGTGTTCTGAATTTAAGCTCTGATATTATTCCCTCCTTCTGATTTGGATCTTATTATTTGCAGTCCTTAGAGCCCACAGACTGGTGTCCTTCTTCCATGTAGACTTGGTTGATGTCTCACTTAAAGGGCTGCTTGTTTGAAGACAAGCCTTTAGAACTCCCGGCACTATTCTTTCTAATAACCAGGCACCATCTGATTTCTTCACTTTGCTATAGCACCCATGTCTTCAATGGTCTCGTTTTGATAGTGAGTGAGCATCAAGCAGGCCATGTCATAAGAACTAATTGCTCTTAGATTGGGGCTAGAATTAAGCATGCATAATATATTCTTGATGTTATTCCATAACCTATCTGGTCTTCAGTCACTAGCATTCTATGTATCAAACTTATTCTTGGAATTGTTTCCATATTCAGAGAGGATATATACTTAGTTTTGACTTTGAGGACTCTTCATTTTCTTTAGCTTCAACTTAAACTTACATATGAGCAATTGATGGTCTATTCTACTGGCCTTCTTTTGTCTAGTTGTTCTGAATCATTCCATAATCTCACCCCACAGATGGTGTTCATTTAATTCATGTGTGCTCCATCTGGATAATATCCATGTATATAATTGACATTTATGTTGGAGAAAAATGGTATTTGCAATGAGCACTCATTAGTATCACAATTCCATCATCATTTGTTTCACCAGGGCCATATCTTACAACTACTCTTCCTTCTTCTCGGCTTCCAAATTCCACATTCCAATCCTGAGTAATTACCAATGCATCTTCATTGTGTGCTTGCTTCATTTGACAATGAAGAATATGGTAAAATATTTACTTTCTTCATCCTTCATCCTTTGTTATTTGTGCATAAGTTAAAATATTAGTCATAATAACTGGTTTATTGGGAGAGATGTATGTAGATAATTACTGATTCCTTATACTCCAGGGTAGACCTTGAAATGTTCTTTTTGATTATGAATGTGATGCCATTCCATTTTAATTTGATTATCTGATTAAGAATGGCCAATATTAATCCATTTCAGTGGATCCGTGCCTAGAATATCGATTTTATGTGTTCCATTTCTTATTTGACAGCTTCCACTTTCCTAGATTTATAATTTGTACGTCATACAATCTGATTCTTAAGGGATATATGTGTCTGTTTTTGCTCATTTAGTATGACACATCAACAATCAAGGTCCTGAAAGCATGATCAGTCCTGGTTACTGAAGGTTGCTTTTGACCAGCCAGCTCGTATCCATTCATATTTGAGTGTCTTCCAACCTGAGGGGCCCATTTTAGACACGACACTAGACAATACTACACTGCTATTCATAACATTTTACTAGCCTTTTAGAAATAGATTGATAGGTTCTCATTCCTTAAAAGTTTGTCTGTCTTAGTTCCTAAGCTGCTCTGAAACCTCTCCAGCTGGTATTTGATATACGGTGGCATCACTTCAACAGAAGAGAAACATGCAAGCCACCACAACAGGAGAAACTGCCAGGTGAATGAATACCTAAGTAAATGTCTGTGTTTTAAACTATAGTCAGCATATTTTTTTCTTTTTAGATATTCCATAGGAAAAGTTTAACTTAACCCAGTCAATTACTGATGTCCCAGTGGCTTGAAAAAAAATAGAAGAATGTGTTACCATATTTTTATAAGCCTAAGTTTCCAAATACTGCAGGAGGTTTTGCATCAATGTAAAAGGCATCAGATTGTTATAATATGGTTTTGAATATCTAAAGCAAGCATAAACAATGAAATTTTTAGGCAAATGATGGAATTAGTTTTTATTATTTGAGAAATATATTGTAATGAGTGCTGAGGGCTGCGGGACTGAGGCCGTGCTTATTGGATGCAAGAGGTCAACAAGCTCCCACACCTTTGTGTGCTCCATTCAGCCCCTGTAGAACATGGGTGTCAAGCGAATGCCCGCCATGGCCCCAGATCAGCAGACAGCAAGAGCCAGATACCTGAGGGTGTGGGGTAGCAGTGGCTCCAGTGCAAACAGACTCTGGCCCTGGCCCTGAACTTGCTCTCCCAACCCCTCAGCCTCCCCCATTCCCACGTGTTAGTTGTGCAGTGGACACTTGACTTCCTGCACTCTCCTCAGCTGTCATGCAGACAGAAACACCCTCCACCTTCCATTCACCCCCC
>NW_022111321.1:14459537-14462014 GCF_000313985.2 Echinops telfairi
TTTATCCCTCCGCCCTTCAATTAGTCCCACATGTGTTTATCGGCCAGGCTGGCACAATAAACTTTAACTATCTCAGTTTGCATCTCAGATTGCCAAAGGGATCTTAACAATAGTAATATGCCCTGACTCTGTTTACATCCTCTGGGATGCTTCCTCAGTATACTCTGCCACAAGCACCATTAGACTTTTTATGTTTGTCATTGAGGGCTGCTCTGTAACTTACTGAAGCATAGTTCTCAATATCTCTAAAAGTGAATAAAATGAGGTTTTCGATGAAATAATTTTTAGTAAAAATGTGGGAGATAGATATCATTATATATATTATTTTTAAAGAATATCTTCTCATACATTACCTCATTTGGTCAAAAAGAAAACAAAAAACACTATAGAGTGGCTGTTTTTATATTTTCATGCCATTCAGTCAGTTTTGACTCAGCAACTCTATGTAAAACAGAACGTCAGCTCGTCCTGCACCATCCTCAGAATCGTTCCTGTGCTTGAGCCCTTGTGGCATCTGCTGTGTCAAGCCATCTTATTGAGGGCCTTCCTCTTTGTGGCTGACTCTCTAATTTAAGAAACCTGGTGTTCTTCACCAGGGACTGTTTCTCTTGATAGCAAACGTGATACAAAATCCTGCCATCTTTACTTCTAAGGAGCATTATAGCTGTACTTCTCCCAGCATTGTTGTGTTGTTTTTTTTTCCTTTTGGACATCCACATTATTTTCAATATTATTCACCAGTACCAAAATTTGAGTGTATTGATCCTTCTTCAATCATCCTTATTCAATGTCTGACATTCATATACATATGAGGTGATTGACAATTCCATGGTTAAATAATGAGAGGACAGGGGAATAGCTAGGGCCCTAAAAGTGATGGTGAAGATGGTGTAGCATTCCTGATCATGTTTGATCAATTGAAATGTATCTGACAAGAATTACTGAGATGTGAATGATGGGTAAACCTGAGAGTGGGGCAGCAGGAAATAAAAAGAGGTATGAACCAGAAAGTAAATATAAATATATATATATGTATATATATAAAGTTATAAAGATAGGTATATTTATCTATGTATATGAGGGGGTATCCAAAAAAATGGATTTTTCCCAAAGCTATGTATTTATACATATATTTTTAAAAACGCAACCTTATCACCTTCAAAGTACTCTCCATTACAGTTAATCCATTTGTCAAATTGGTGATTCCATTCTTGGAAACATTTTTCAAGCCCATCTGTTTGGATGGTAGCAGCTCCCTCATTTTTATATTCACCTCTTCAAAGTCTTCAAATCACTATCCTTTCATGTTGCTCTGCTAAAAGAACTCACATGGAACAAGGCCAGATGTGTAAGATGTGTGGGGCAAGAATGGCATGATGTTTTTTGCCAAAAACTGGTGTAATGAGTTGGCTGCATAAGCAGGTGCATTGTTGTGGTGGCAAAAGCAGTCCCTGTATGCCACAAATCAGGCCTTTTGTATCACACACTAATACACAATCTTTTCAAAATCTCTAAATAGAAAGCTTGGTTAACAATCTGACCTGGTGGAATGAATTCCAAATGCACTATGATTCAACATTTTCATCTGTTCCAGAAGTTGACTGATGTCCAGAACAAGTTTTGTCATCAATCACATTTCACCTTTTTTGAAATGAGGAAATCACTTGTTCATGTGAGTTTTTTCCCATAGTGCTGTCCTTCTGAGCTTTGTTCAACATCATAACAGTTTCTGCAGCGTTTTTCCAAAGTAGGAAACAAAATTTCACAGTCACACTGTTTTCTTAAATTGGCCATCACAAAAAAAGAGTTCCAGTGAAACTTCTTTTATGAAAACTTTCACTGTAACCAGAGAGAACCTTCTCTGGGTGCACTAACTACAGCACGTTGCATGATGTTCACCTAACGGAAAAAAATACATGCTATGAAAGTTCCTCTCACCAAGCACAACTCCGGGTTGTTTTTTTCTGAGGGGGTGGGGTGGGGTGGGGGTTACTCCCTCCTATGTATGTGAGTGTGCATATATATATATATATATATAAAGAAAGCAGATGGAATCTGGGCCTCTACTTAAATTTTACTTCAGTACAAAAATTATTTATTCTAATAATGTGGGATTGTATGATAATCACCTTCCTGACATGATCGCTAAAGAAAAATGGGTGCATAAGCAAATGTAGTGAAGAAAGCTGATGGTGCCTGACTATTAAAAGATAAATTGTCTGGGGTCTTCAATGCTTGAAGTTGAACAAGTGGCCATTTATCAGGGAAGCAACAAAGCCCACATGGAAGAAGCACACCAGCCTGTGTGATCATGAGGTGTTGATGGGAATCAGTATCGTAAGTTCAAAATAAGCAGTCAAATTGATGTAAAGGAACGTAGAAAAAGTGGAGACCCAAAATCTGCCTGTAAGAGAATTGGGCAGTCCCTCACAGGAGGACCACATGGAAGAGATGATATATCCAGGGTGCAGTGTAGC
>NW_022111321.1:14462722-14466872 GCF_000313985.2 Echinops telfairi
TAAAGTGGAGGGGCAATGAGAAAGAAGGAGGCTCTCAATGAGATAGATGGACATGGTGAATGCAACAATGGGCTCCAAAATAAGAACCATTCTAAGGATGGCACAGAACTGTGCAGTGATGTACACAGGATCGCAAGGACCCCAAACAAGAACAGCAGCAACATGTATTGTTTGATCTCCTGACTGCTGCTCCCATGAGCACTGATTGTGGATCCAAGCAAGATGAAATCCTTCACAACTTCAACCTTTTCTTTGCTTATCATAATGTTGTATATTGGTCCACTGGTGGGGAATTTTATATATGTTACATTAAATTAGAGTGCACATTGAAGGCTGCAATTCTTGATCTTCTTCAGCAATTGTTTTACGTCTTTCTGACCTTCAGCAAGCAATGCTGTGTCATCTGTTCATCACAGGTTATTAATAAGCTTTCCTCCAAACCCTATGCTTCATTCTTCTTTATATAGTCCAGCTTCTCTGATTATTTGATCATTGGACAGATTAAATAGGTATAGAGAAATGATATAACCCTGACACACACCTTTCTTGATTTTAAACCATGCAGTATTCCTTTTTCTGTTACAAAACTGCTTCTTGCTCCTTCTACAGGTTATATACGAGCACATGAAGTATTCCAGAATGGCCATTCTTCTCAAGGCTATCATATTGTGTTATGATTCAAGTGCCTTTGCATAGTCAATAAAACACAATTAAATATATTTTTTCTATGCTTTGAGCCAAGCTCCATTTGATGTCAGCAATGACATTCCTTGTTCCACATCATTTCTGCATCTGGCATGAATTTCTAGAAACTCCCTGTCAATGTACTTCTGCAACCCTTGTGGAATGAAAAACAGGTAATATTAGCAGAATATAGTTTTGATAAAAGAACAGACATATATAAAGGTGAGGGTTGGAAAATTACTCTAAGAATTTTAGGCTCCCTCCCTAACTGTGGACACAAAGCCTATAGGAGACAATGAATGAAAATGCTAATAACTTCATAGAGTTTAGACACCTTTGGAATGCTATCAACAGCATTATTTTTTTAGAAAATTAAGGGAATCTGGAAGCAGTTTACTGCTATTTAAAAGCAAGTTGAGGAATGGTTAATTTTTTATAGGTTTGAAAATATTCAGCTTCTTGATATTTCCTCAAAACCATATAATTTTGTTGTAAATTTTGCATTATAATGTTTGTTTGTATGTACATATCTACATACATTTATATTAGCATACATATACAATGGGACTTCATAAGTTCTTACCAACATTTCACTATTTTTAATTCCATTTTCACAATATATTGGAGGTTTCATGTGTATATTTATGTGAATGTATATGGGCAACATGCTTGGTAGAGTATCAGAGAAAAAGAGAAAGACTCATGATGAAATGGATTACCGGCAGCTGCAACAAAGCGCTCCAACAAAAATAAATGTGAGGAGGGTACCTAGCAGTGTTTTGTTCAGTTGTATAGAAGGTCATTATGAATTGGAACAGACTTTGATAATAGCAATAACAAAACAATAGGTATTTTCTATATATATATATTTATTTATTTATTTATTTATACACATGTATATACTTATATACATGTATATTTTATGTGCATATAGGTAAACTGTACTCATTCCTCATTCCCTTGAGTTTTTTCCTACTGATACTGACTATACAGGACAGGGTAGAGCTGTCCCTGTGAATTTCTGAGACTGGAACTCGTTACAGGAGTAGAAAGCTTTGTCTTTTTCCTACAGTGATGCTGGTGGCTTTGAACTTCAGATCTTGCAGTTTACAGCCCAATGCATAACCATATGGTACCAGAGATGCCACATATAAGTATAGAATTTTTCATACCCTCTCAATCTGATTGAAATTAGTTTTTATTCTGTAACTGCCAATTATATATATGCTGCTGAAATGCCAAATTATTTATTAAACTTAATAAATCAAATAAAAATAATAGAATATTCATTTGAGTTTCTTCCCCTTCTATTGGGAAGATAACTAGGAAAGTTACGTGTAAATTTATAGGACAATATATTCTGAAAATAGCAGGGACAGTGTCAGCTAAGAGAGAATCTAAGTAACTTGTTCGACCCAAACTTGCTGTTCTTTATTAGAGCAAGTCATTTCTTCTTCCATGGGAAGCTTGCCAGAACAGAGGCAGTCAGGATCCAAGAGAGTCATATCTAGGACTACTAGAATACTTTTCTAGTAATAGTCAAGAACACGATTCTTTCCATGGGCTGGGATAAATGAAGCCTTTGTTGCTGATCACCAGATTTCCTTTGTAATTGGTATATCTTCTTTTCCCAGGACCTTCACATTTTAGCAAGAATCAGCTTAACCTCGGAAACATATTAAATTTACAGGTTCTAAGACACAATTTGAAGTTTTCAACTCCTTACATCTAGGACAATGGGTTGATGTTCTGCTAATCCAGCTCCCCTGATGATTCCGATTTAGATAGTTTCCTTTTGACAAAGAAATATTAATCAGTGACTGGTGTTTACTTCTCCCTTTAAAACAGGTCAACACAATGTGGTAACTAAGCCAGAGACAACTGTTTGCATTTGCTAATCCCTAATCATATCAGCCACACAGACTTCATTATTGTCTACAAGTCTCAATTTAAAATAACTCTTGGAGGACCATTTCCCCACTCTCACCCACAACTCAGGTAAAAATCACTACTTTTATACTATCATTTATGATTTTTATTAACCACTCTGTCTCCAATATAGTACAGTACTTGCACTGTAACCACTAACTTATTAATGATTACTGAGTGGATGTGAGTGGTTTATCATTAAAAAAAATTCAATTCATTTAAACTATGCTTTATAATTTTCCCAAAGTATAAGATATCATTCAATACCGATAAAGATGGTGGAGGATATTCATTGAGGTTTCTCACAGGTGGATTGTTTTATATATACTGGTAGAGTGTTTTTATCCTGCCAATAACACTTTAGGAACTGGATTATTACACTCAGTTCATAGAAAGAAATTGACATTCAGGGAAGTTTTACAAAAGAGTTAGGAAAAGACTTGGTGAATGGAAAAAAATTGTGGTATTTTCCATCAATAAAAATTATAATTATAAATGCATTAACTTGAGCTATGATTTCCCCTAACCTCTGCTACGACCCTCAAGATTCCTAATTTATTTTACATTTCTTCTAACCTTTTACACTTTGTAAGTTTTAATTTATTTTATGCATCACCTTTCTATTTATTTTACTGAGATTACTCCATCTGTACTGACTTTACTCCATCTGTATCATGCAGACCCATTAAAACCCCTACTTTCCCTTTTTTAATAAAAAATTTAAAATTCCAGCACACTCTGACCATATTTGTGTTTGTGTATAATATGTATATATTGTACATTACATATTTTGTCAATTGTTATATATTTAGTACACATTTAGTCAATATGATATATATTTAATTATATAATGATTGTTTACATATATGCTTATATTGTAAGATTGTAGTAAGGCAGTGAGAGGAGATTGTAATTATTTACTAATATAAATAATAAACAAATAAAACCTACTTTTAATGTGTGCAACAAAATCAGTTGCTCATGCTAATTTACAACAAAATAGATGTATTTAGTCTTGGAAAACCATATTTCTGAGTGCTGTGGGTAAAATATATGAATAGAGTACTCTGCACTAGACATGGAATGGATTCAGGATTTTGTTGTTTAAAATAGCAAGGGTGGTACAAAGACAGCTAGAGAGCAAAAAGAAAGTCCAGCTTAAAGGGAAAAGATAAGGCCTACACTATGTGATAATCTTGCCCATACTCTGTCCATAATCTCTTTGGTGGAGGGAGCTGATAGCCTGGATGTGACAGTCATAACACAGATGACCCTGGTTTAGCTCAGATTTTTAATTTGTTATCCCTAATTCTTCAATTCTTTGGTTAAATTGGCTTGAATGATAAATATTTACATTTCCCATAAACATTAAAATTAAAGATTCAATCAATGTTAATTAATCTCTGGTCTCAGGGCATTTACTAGGCAGGGTTCTCTAGAGAAATGAAATCAGGACACTTTATATATATAAAGTGGAGGAATATAACAGCTAATTAATCTACACAGCAGTACAGAGGGTTGAGTTCAAATCACTTCC
>NW_022111321.1:14468141-14472576 GCF_000313985.2 Echinops telfairi
CCACAGCGATGATAGATATGTAAATAAAAAGAAGTACACCATTACATGGCGAGTGCAGTAATAGAGTTATAATTGGAATATGGCGAAAATACAAGGAGAACAAATAATTATCTGAGAGAAATGAGGAGCTGATCTTCAGCTAACTACTGACAAGTACAAAAGGAAAGAGGGTTAGCTGATTTAAAAGGAATGACTGAGTGAAAGCATGGAGGTGCGGGAAATTGAGGTGCCATCGTTCATCCTAAGGGCGGCAGAAGAACAAACAATAATATTTGGCCTATATTTTTGCATGCCACACAAGTCCTTGAATTTGAGTAGCACCGTTTTAAAAATTGATGATCAGTGGATCATAAAGGTTTCACATGCCAATTTTGTTTACTTAAACAAATGTTGTTCATTTTGTTTGTTTATTTAAAAGTGTAAAGGCATTACATACGGTTTGGATTTGTGTAGTTCTATTCACTATAATGATATGTGTTTTACAAGTTTGAATACCCTCCTTTCGTGAAGCTGCAAGGACCAGGGCTCAAGGACTAGTAATTAAAGATAATAAAAATGATAAGTTACACTCTATTGTCTCTAGACAGTCTATGTATGGCCCAATGCACACATCTTCATTAGTGAGCTAAAAACAGTGCAAATAACACCACTTTCATGATATTCACAGATGATAACAGATTGGATACTGTCTCACTGACACCACTGTTGACTGTGAAGTAACAACAGGGAGACAGAATAGATTAGAGATATTGGTATACAATTAAAGTGGGAGAAATCATTTTGTTTCAGACAAGAAGAGATAATTCAACAATCTAGAGAAAGAAAGGTACTCAGAAAGTAGCAATGTTAAGCTTTAAGAATACATTCAAGAAGTCATATAAACAATTATCTGGGTGCCTCCCAATATTTTTAGAAATTCCAAATATGTTTAAATGATTACGTAACTAAAGCGTTGAGTCTAGAAAAGCATCTCAAGGAACTTATAATATTATAAGAATTGACAAGTGGAATCTAATCAAAGGAAACAGCTGCCTGTGGCATGGGAGATAAGAAATACAGCATCTACTTCCCCACCAAATGTCGGGAATTAGAAGGCAAAGAACGCTTTTATCAGTGCGAATGTAAAAATGAGTAGTAGGAAGATATTTTGTAGGGGAAAATGTATGCTTTAAGGAAAAAGGTGGCAGATGTCTCTGTGCCATATTCAATCTACAACTGAAAGATTAACATATACAACTATAAAACAATTCTATCTTGTCCAAATGGTTTGGTGTAGCCCCATTCAACAAGTATTTCATTGTGAATCTACATTGTGAACCTTCTATTTAATGGAATAAGTATGAAAAGGGAACAGATGAACAAGATAGAATTGTGTCTTAAAAGGATTTATAAGCTAATTTGATGGGTGAATTACTTAAAAACACTACAGAGCCAGAGAAAATGAGAGTGTAGAAGTGGAGACCAAAGGAGGAAGAAAACGAAAAAAACCATCATTGCCATCCATTTGATTTGACTCAGAGTGACCCACGAAGACGGATTCGAACTGGCCCTGTGGGATCCAAGACTGTAACTCTTTACAGGAGCAAGAAAGACTCATCATTCTCTTCAAGAGTTGCTAGTGATTTCAAACTTCCATCCTTGTGTTTAATATCGCAGTGTGTAACCCACGAAACCACCAGGGCTGAAATAGCATGTAAATATGGACTATGAAAATTCTAGAAGATAAAAAGAATTTGAGATGAATGTGGAGGCATTGAAAATATGTTACAGCATGTATGAAAAGATGGAGGCTATCACTCCTAGTATGAGCTGGTGTTATGTGTTTTGATCCTGGGGTATCTGAGCAACAAAAAAATACCCTCACTGCCATTGAGTCCAAGCTGATTCATAGTTAGTAACCCCCCTGTGGGTTTCTGAGACTGCAATTGTTTATGGGAGTAGAAAATCCAGTCCTTCTCGAGTAGAGCTTATGGTGGTAGTTTCAAACTGGCAACCATGTGGATTGTAGTTCAACTCAACCATAACATTATGAGGGTCCTTGACAGAAATTGATATATTCAGATTTCTGGGATTTGTCATGAGAATTTTGTTATGAGTATAAGATTTTGTTATTTACTTACTTTATCCTGGAGTATTTAAAGGAAGACAAAAAGCACTGACAGAAATCGATAGATTAAGAACCCTAGAACACTAAACACAGTATACAAAACAGACAACGTGATGCCTCAAGTCACACGTTGAATGAAAACCTAAAATATATCCACAGAAAATAGGCTTTTCCCAGCACAACTCAACTATCCAAACCATGAAATAAAAATAAATCTAATTTTCTATTCAAACTGTGTTTTTTTAATAAATAAATTTATTGGGGGGCTCTTACAGCTCTTATAACCATCCATACATCAATTATATCAAGCACATTTGTACATATGTTGCCATCATCATTTTCAAAATCTTTTCTTTCTACTTGAGCCTTGGGCATCAGCTGCCCACCCCCACTACCACCTCATGAAGCCTTGAAAAATTATAAATTATTGTTCTTTTCATATCTTACACTATCCACTGTCTCCCTTCACCCACGTTTCTGTTATTTGTTCCCTTTAACAATAAAAGATGTGTCTTTTCCTTGGGCATCTTTTTCTTGGTTTCTTTGCATCCGCTATTTTTTGTCAGTAGTTATATAACATTTTATTTGAAGTCATGATTTTATTAGAAGCCTTTTACTGGAACAAGAATTTTTAAAATATGAGTCAATCAAGAGGGGGAAAGGGGAAAGTATTTTAAGTAAGGCAAATTCAGTGTAAGATCACAGAGCTACCCAGGAAATGGCAGGGGACTACACTGGGTTGGTTAAACAAAGAGGAGAGAACATCTACCTCTCTATCAGACTAAGTGTGATGCAGTGGTCAGACATGCCTCCCTCGTCCATCCTCCTTTATTCTACTCTGATACCAACCCTTTCCCACTACCACCATCCCACATCATTCTAATTTTCTGCTGGGTCAGATAATTCATTTCAATGACCACATAGAATTCACAGATGATATGCACATTAAGAGGGCTTATCAAGGTAGCTAATTGGGTACAAAATGTTAAGGGTACAGCTGTAATTTTTTATCCAGAGCACTTTTCTGTCATACTGGAAAGCATATTTCGCTCTACTCCTTAGCCTTTCAATATTTCACTCCTTTAACCTCTGCCCTACTCCAGCAAGTGTCATAAAGATCCTTTTGTGCTTATGAATTACCAAAGGCTACCTTACTATCCAAGCCAACCTCATGCCTGAAGACACTCAGCTTTACTCATTCCATGGATTGGGAAGCCTGCTGCTCCATCTCAGCATCTCAGTTCTCTTCCTCTGCTCTGTCTCATGGTCTAGGTCCTGCGACTTCTGGTGCCTCTGCTGGCCTCACCGGTTCAGGCAGGGATATCACATGTGCTGCACTGTATCTTTCTTCATGGTGTGGCATTCCCTTCTTCCTGCTCCTGAGGTGGTTCATTTTTATACTGAGCAGATTCGTGAAATTGATCAATCCCCAAGTTAGAGTCTTCTACACCTTATTTGCATGTGCCCACCCAACACTTTGGTGAGAGTTTCAAGGACTTTTCAAATACTTTCAGTTCCCTACAGTTCCCTAAAGCATGTTCTTACAAACAAGAACTCATTGCCATCAAACTGAATCCAACTCATATGGACTTTCTAGGCCAATGGTTCTCAACCTTCCGAATGCTGCAACCCTTTAATACAGTTCCTCGGGTTGTGGTGAACCCCCAACCATAAAATTATTTTTGTTGCTACTTCATAACTACCGGTATAATTTTTCTACTGTTATGAATCAGGTGACCCTTGTGAAAGGGTCATTTGACCCCCAAAGGGGTCACGACCCACAGGTTGAGAACCACTGGTTCTACAACAAAATTACTCCTATAGGATTCAGAGACTGTCAATATTTATGGAAAAGAAGCATGTTAATGGTGTTTAATTCTGGAATTCACCCCTATCAATCTCTCAGCCATTAAAAGGATACTTTGATATGGTTTTAGTGCTATATGAAGCCATCACATTAGGCATTTTAAGAAAAGATAGGATTACAAGATCAGAAAGAGAGTCATGAATATATGGGCATTGGTAAGAAAATGTGACTCCATGTAGCAGGCTAGATAACATGGGTTACAGGAAGATGACTCTGGAGAGATGGCAACTATATTGGATATCCCATGCAAATTCAGGTTGAGGATTTATCCAATGAATTTTTTTTCAGAATAAAAGTTTTAAAAGAAGAAAAAGATATTAAAAAATGTATCCGGCAGAAGTATGTAAGATGACTTTTTGAAGGGGGCAGTAAGAGGGAAAATGAGTTTGGCAGTCACGTCAAGTAGGATAGAATTTCTACAAGGCTAAACTGTAGCTTCCGGAGAAGTTTGTGTTGGGCTC
>NW_022111321.1:14474202-14477883 GCF_000313985.2 Echinops telfairi
TTGAGACCACCAGGCCTACGTTCAATATATAAGATGTTTCCACTATCCCCTTTTGTAGCATCTTTCTGATACTTTCCATTTGGTACTGCCAGTTTTAAAATATATGTACTCATTATATATATGATGTTACATTAATTTCAGGTGATTCCATGCATATGTAAGTGTCAAATATCTCTTATATCTTGGAAGTATTATAAAATAAAAATACAAAAGAAGTCCAATGAATTATAGTTTAAATAAAACACATTTAAAGGAGAGTCACTAACTTTTGAGGTAGACTTTTATTTATTCATGCTGTACAATATACAAAGGGTAATTTACATTTTACATTAGACATCTCACTCTAATATCCATTAAATCTGAAGGAGGAGTCAAGATGGCATCCAGATAAAATCACCTGCCCTGTGCTCTTGCTGGTAGATCAGAAAATTAAGAGGTAAGGAGGTCAATATTGGGAGGCTGTGTGCTAAAAATAGATTTAGGGTTCTAGGTTCTGGTTCAGACATCCCCCTGTGATTTCTGCCAGAGGACTGATTCAAGAACTTGTTGAAATGATCTAAGGCTATTGTGTCTGCCTGCAAGCTCTGCTAATCTGTCGCCAGATCCAGTGGGGCAGAGTCTGCCACTCCTTCCTGCACACAAGATCCATGACCCTCAGCAAACACTATTTTCCCCACGCTGCTGTCTAAAGGTAGTCATAATTCCAGGCTTTAAGCAGCCTTTAATAACTAGCTACAAGACCTCACACCAAAGAACCCCTCTCTGCTATCCTACCTGCTGCTGCATTTCCAACCTTTGCATCTACCCCCTCCAGATAGGAATGAAATGACTGCATCAGCCATCCCCTTTCCCTCTCTCCCCAGCTCCTCATCTGCTAGCATGGGTAATTATAGATTATTAGACAATAATTTACAACAATTGAAGAGACCCTGGCATACTCACTGGTGATAGAACACAGATCCCCAGATCTCAGCCTGCAGAGCTGTGGAGAGTTCCAGGAGTGGCATACAAGTGCAGCCAGTGGGGGTGTATTCAGATCAGTTGGCCCCAAATGCACCAAGGTAATCTGGTGTCCCTGTATGGGGGACAGTGAGGCACTGCCCAGATACCAGGGCACCCCATGAGTCAATTATTAAAAAATAAAATTAAACATGCTTTCAATCCCAGGCTGTGTTCCATTGTGTAAGCCACCAGAAACCTGCTCAATTAGCATAGCATTAATATAACAAGACAGGCAGAACTCATCAAGTACTTCCTAGAATTTTAATGTAACAAAACAGGAAAAGCCAGCAGCAGCTGAAAGCCACAGCCCAAGTCCAAAACTGTTGTTACCTGTTTTAGGCTCCACAGAGTCTTTGAAAGACTGTAAACAGTGACCAGACAGTCCAGACCAGGCCCGTGCCCCCACTGCAGACCTTCCCCAACCTGGCCTGCTGGAATACCTACAGTTCCTGACCTCAGCACACCTCTGAGGTTCCCCAATACTACCACAAAGTGAGTCACCACAGCACTTTGCCTATACAGTAGTATGACCCACAACTACAGTAGACCACTACTACCAGTCTCTCAGAGAAAGAGCTCAGGGCCCCTCAGTATGCCTGGAATATGACGCTAAATTCTTCCAAAACCACACACAGACAACAACATACCTCAAAACCCTCAACAAGAAAAAGCACACAAAACATTGCAACAACAGAGGAACTCCTAAAGCTAATGACACATAGAAGAAACACATCTTGTTCTGCAACAGAAAGAAATCTTCAGAATGCTGCTTGGAGTAATACAGGATATGAAGTCACAATGTTAGAGGAGACGAAATCCATGATAGAGAGGATGAAGTTCCAGAGCACAGAAAAAGATGGCAAACTTTCAAACTCATTCCACGAAGCCAGTATGGCTTTGATGCACAAACAGGACAAGGATCCCAAAGGAATAGAGAACTACAGACTGTTATCTATAATGAACATAGATTCAAAAATCCTTATGAAAATATTGACCAATAGGATACAACAGGATACAAAAATATATAAAACATATCATCCATCATTATCAGGTTGGATTCATTTTAGGGATGCAAAGATGGTTCAACATCCAAAAGTATATCAACATTATTTGCCACATTGATTTAAAAAAAGGGATAAGAAACATACGACAATATCAATAAACACAGAAAAAACATTTGACAATATCTGACACCCATTTTTAACTAAGATACTAAGAACTATAGGAAAGGAAGGAAAATTCACAGTTAACACAAACTATGTATGAAAAGCCAACATCCAGCATCATAGTCAATGGGAAAAGACTAACAATCCCACTGAAAAAGGAGAACAGACAAGAATGCCCCTTGGCCCCTTTTATTCAACATTGTATTGGAGGTCCTAGCTAACAACATAATGCAGTGAAAGACATTAAATGGGTATGTCTGGGATAGAAGGAGGTGAAACTATTGCTATTTGCAGACATTATGATTCTATACATTGAAAAACCAACCCCAAAAGTTCCACAACAGGAGTACTGGCAGTGATGGAGGAATATGGAAGAGTGGTAGGATTCAAGATCAACAAATAGAAGTTTATTGGTTTGTTATATACAAGAATGCAGAAAAAAGAGATCATGAAGGCAGGACTCTTCACAATAGCCAAGTACAAATTGAAATATCTAGGGATATATCTAACTAACAAACAAAAAACTTACATAAGGAAAACTACAGAACTCTAATACAGGAAACCAAAAGCAACCTCCACAAATGGAAGATTATCCCATGCTCTTGGATTGAAAGACTCGATGTAGTAAAGATGTCAATATTACCCATGGCACTATATATTTTAATGCCATTCTGATTCAAATACCAACAACCTTCTTCAAAGAATTGGAAAAATTGACCACCAAATTCATATGGAGAGGGAAGAAGCCCAGAGTTAGCAGAGAACTCCCTAAGAAGGACATAGTTGGACAGCTCATTTACTTGACTTTAACACCTACTATACAGGCACAACCTGGTATTCTATGATGCTCACCTTCCCAATATGACCACTGAAGACAAAATGGGTACATTGGCAAATATGGTGAAGAAAGCTGATGGTTCCCAGCTATCAAAAGATACAGTGTCTGGCCTCTTAAATGTTTGAAGTTAAACAAGGGGCCATCTAGCAGAGAAGCAACAAGCCCACATGGAAGAAGTGCACTAGCCTATGAAATCATGAGGTGTCAATGGGATCAGGTAACAGGCATCAGAAGACCCAAAACAAACTAACAAAACCATATTGTTTGGTTTGAGAAGGGGGGTGGGGTGGAGCAGAGACCCAAAACCCATATATAGACCACAGGACATCACTGCACAGAAGTGTCACAGGAAGGCATGAGTCAGCAAGGGTGCAGTATAAGACCAAAGAAACACACCATATTCCTCTGGTTCTTTGAGGCTTCCTCACCCCACACTATCATGACGCCAGTCCTATCTTTCAGTTCTGGCTAGACCTGAGCATGTACATTGGTACAGATAAGAGCTCACAGCATACAGAATCCAGGTCAGGTAAACCCTCAGGAATAGATAAGGGAGTAGTGATACCAGGAGGGCAGGGGGAAGATTTGGGGGGAAAGGGAAGAAAGAAAGGGAAACCTATCGCAATGACAACTCATTACAACCCCCTTCCCTGCTCCCACACTACCCCACCGAGG
>NW_022111321.1:14478902-14510435 GCF_000313985.2 Echinops telfairi
GAACTCTCTCCCACTTCCTCTTCTGGTGTGATATGCAATCTCCTAGGCAAAAACAACCAAGACTATAGATTCTTGCATATCTGCCCAATTAGGGCTTTTTAAAAAATTTATTGTTGAGTGCACAGATCTTCAATCATGCTGCCATAGCAACAGAACTATAATATCCACCCCAAGCCAACTCCAGTCTTTTGTTTTTGTCATCTCTTTTATCTCCCCTTCTTGACTTTGCCCCGCACTTTTCTGCTCTACACTTTTCACACTTTTTTATCTTTTTCTTTCTTTCTGTGTCCTCTACCTCCTCTTTTTCCTTCTTTTACTTTTTTGTATCTCTTTCTCTTTTCTTCCTTTTTTGGTAATCATATGTGTTTGGCTGGGTTGTCTAGAGAAACAAACCAGTAACATATATCTATGCACAATAAAGAACTTTATATCAAGAAGCAACTTTATATCAAGAAGGCACTCTAGCATAGTCTAAATTAAGACCATAGGTCCAATGATATCCAGAGCCCTCTTCAGACTAATCAATGAGGAACTTGGACCAAACTTAAGAGCTCTATTGCAGGCCATATGGAGACTACCAAATGTAATAAAAGAAACAGTCACACTGGAAGTGAAAACAGATGACTGAGACCTATTACAAATAGAACACTTATGCACATCAAAAGAATAAAACCAGAGCCCGCACATTGAGAAATGTCTTGAGCAATGACAAAATAGACAACAGACTAATTACTAATAGCTATAGAACTCTGAAACATCTCAATAAGAAAAGAATAATCTAATTAAAAGGTACCCAAAGGACATGAATAAGCAAATCACAATAGAAACACTCAAATGGCTAACAAATACATGAGGAAATGTTCATGATAACTCACCATCTGGAGGATGCAAATCAAGACAACTATGATATATTACGGTATGCCTACAAAGATATCCCAATTAGAAAACAAAACAAAACACAACAGAATAAAATACAGAGCACAAAAAAATGCTTGAGAGAGTGCGGAGATATTGGAACTCCTTTACCCTACTGGTGGGCTTGCAAATATGTACACCCATTGTGGAAAGTGATATGATGCTACTTAATACAACTGGGAAGTGAAATAATATACAATCCAGCAATATCTTTGCTCAACCTGTATACAATTAACTAAGAGACAGAACATGAAAAGAAGTATGCTTTCTGAGGTTCATTATAGGAGAGCTCGTAATAGCAAGAAGAGGGAAATAGAACAAATGCCCATCAATAGAAGAATGGATAAACAAACTTTGGCACATACACCTAATGGAATACTGTGCATCCCTGAAAATAGCAGTGGAACCATTAACCAACCACCTCATGAAGTAGATGGACCAGGAACCCGTTATGTTGAATGACATCTCAAAAGGACAAACGTTGTATGAGTCCACTCACTGCTATCAGGATAGAACCAAGAGGAAGATGGGCTTCCACTGTTTTGTCATGTAATCTTCTAAGCCAATCTCTGGAGCAATGCAATAGAGAGCCTGTCTGGTGCCCATGAACTACATATCACCCCCGGTAGATGGAGATCTTAAAACCCAGTTTGAATGCACACCTATGTTTATTGAAATAATGTCCATAGTAGCAACAACAACAACAAAAAAAGGAAACAAAAACTCTGATAACGAGAAATGGATAAATTCTGGTGCATTCATACAATGGAATATCGTGCATCAATAAAACACAATGAAAACTCTGTTCTACACCAAAAAGGCATGGACAAAGCTAGAGAACATTCTGCTTAGCAAAGTTAGTCAATCTTACAATGATAAATATTTAAAGATTTTAATATTATAAGGAAAACCAAAAGAAAAATGTGAGGTTGTTTTCACGCCAAAGGATAAGACTTTGAAAACTAAGAGATGTCCAGGGATATAGACAGGGTCAGGGAGAGAGGAGAAACAGGAAATTATGGCGGTGGGAGGGGCTGGTTAATACCTATGACTGATTTGATTTGATGAGCTGGGCTGTGCAACTATACAGAATGTTGTTTCTTTAACAACCACAATAAATAAATAAATGAAAATAAAAATTATAATGAGAGAGACAGCTTTCTTACACCTTCAGATTTCTTACACCTCAGATGTAAACATTGTTCTGTGTGGCCCTAAAAGAAGAAAAAATAAAACTGAAGTAGAATTTGAGACTCCTTAATTACATATAAGTTCATTTCAACAAACAATCAAAAGTAAAAGAAAACTCTTTTGATGAAGGAGACCCCACCTCAGTTTGGGTCAGTTACTCAAGATGCGGGAAGAGGTAGAAGATCATTTACTTGCTCCCATACACCATTGTGTTAAGGTCACCCTAAATCAACATACACTCTTATAATAGAGATAGGTGAATCTTACAGGAAATAAAAGTCAAGATGAGGGAAAGGGGGCATTCATGTGTTGGAGAAGGTGATTACACTTTGGCTCGTGGATCAAGTGGATGAAGAAACCTCCTATTGGGGGCAGGGTTAACTAGGCTCTTAAATACATAACCCAAGGGGAGAATATCCCCTATATAATGTTCTAATAAAGGATCCCTGGTGTAGTAGATGTGCATGCGGCAGCAATCTGCAGGGTCGACACTTTGAAACCACCAGCAGCTCTGTAGGAGAAAGATTGGGCTTAATATCCCTATAAACAGTTAGTCTCAGAAACTCAAGGGGTCGCTATGAGTCAACATTGACTTGGTGGCAGTGCATGAGATATTTCTAATTGGACCCTTTTATCTGAGTTTCTATCCATCCCTTGTTGAACCAGCCTTGTGGCACAGAATATTGGGACTTTAGCCTCTGCTCTGAGCAGTACAGCATCCTTCATAGGCCCAAACAGAAGGATTGATGTGGGAATCCTACCTAGGAAATTCTAACAAGTTTGAGGGTTTTCCTCAAATTCACCTGGTTTAAGGAACTGACAAACTCTCTTGGACTTAAGGCTGAAACGCCCTAGTGGAGAAGAAGCAGATGACTGCTATCCCAAAATTATGGAATTGGTATTCTTTGGACTTTGGATTGGATCTCTTGTTTCCAAGGCGTTTATTGAATGGTGACTTGGGACTACAGCATATTTACTATTTTAATGTTCTCTGTGTTTTTGTATGATATCTATCAGACTATCAGGCATAGTTCTGTCTCTGTGACGGTGTAATTGAAAGTTTTCCCCTATTACCACTTCTCATTGTTCATGTAAATAGAATTCAATCAGTCAAGTATTTAATCTGTACAAGTCAACAATTCATGCATTTTTGCCTGAAAAACTGGCCTATACATGCATAATGACCTTTTCTTAACAGTGGTTTTACAATTCTATACCATTGGCTAAGTTAATGACTATTCATAGAATCACTTTATGCCACTTGGGTATAATTTATAATGTTCTCTATCATAAAATGGCAATAGTGTCTCTAGAGTGAACCAGAGACATTTATAAACCATAGATATATGAATGAATTTGAGGTTTACACCAAATTCTAGCCCCAATGAATGAAAAATTAATTCTATGACATGGCTGTGCTTGATGCTTGCCTTCATGAAGAGATCACTGAAGATATGGATGCTACAGCAAAGTGTGGCAAAGACACCAGATAGTGTCAGGCTATCAGAAAAAAATAGCATCTGGGGTCTTAAAAATTTGTCTTAAAACAAAAGTCATCTAAGTTAGGAATCAGCTAAGTCCACACAGAAGAAACCCACCAGCCTGTGTGATCCAAGGATTATAAATAATGAAATCCAAAGCTGAAGGCGGGAATGGTATCAGAGATTAAATTCTGAACATGTAGTTTGAAGAAGGGTATGGATGACGGTGGAAGCCCAAAATCCATTTGCATGGTCCCCACATGAATTAACCGTTTGGAGAAACCTCTCTGACCATACTTTAGAGATGTGAGTAGCCATGATATCAGACATAGAGCATTGTAAAATCTCATGGAGGATGCAGTTAGGTTAAAATATAACAACTGAACATTTGATCTCCCTTTTGACCCATTTTAAGGTTGTTTCAGTTCTTAATCCTTTCTGCTTTCTTTTTGATCAGTGATTCTTTTCTCTTATTGTGTCATTTATTGGTTTGATTGTGTATGATTTTCTGCATATGAAAAAAAAGATAGGTAAATGTATAGACAGTAGTTGGATTAATAATTACCTAGGAGCATAGTTGGGAAGGTTGGGGGGACTTGGGGAGATAACAACAATGAGTATGAAAAAAAATATTCTGAAATTGATTGCGGTTATTAATGCAGAACTCTTCTTTTTTTTAAAACATTTTATTAGGGGCTCATACAACTGTTATCCCAATCCATACACACATCAATTGTGTAAAGCGCATTTGTACATCGTTTCTCAAAACATTTTCTCTCCATTTAAACCCCCGACATTAGGTCCTCATTTTTCCCCTCCCTCCCCGCTCCCCCTTCCTGCGTGAGCCCTTGATAGTTTATAAATGGGTATTTTGTCATATCTTGCCCTGTCCGATGTCTCCCTTCATCCACTTTTCGGTTGTCTGTCCCCCAGGGAGGAGGTCACACACAGTTCCATGTAATCGGTTCCCTCTTTCCTACCCTCCCTGTTTTGCCACTCACACTACTGGTCCTATAGGGCTCATCCGTCCTGGATTCCCTGTGCAGAACTCTTCTTAATATGATTTAATGATTAGATTGTTTTATATGTGAAGTATATGCCAATAAAACCATTAAAAACAAAGATCAGGTGCAAGTTTAATTAAAGAAAAAAATAACAAATTTAACAAAAAGACTACCCCCATGAAAGAAGTTATTCATCCATCATAAGTAACAAAATAGAATTAGAAAGTATAAAGAAACAATAGACAGGCAAGCTTAGTGATTTAGAATCAAATCTACATTGCTTGTTCTTACTAGGCAATTGACAATACAAGGATGTAACATATACTGAGGATAAAACATATATATATATATATATATACATATATTGAACTTACTGAATATAATGGGCAGGGGTAACTAATTTAAGTTCCAAGGTTACACGGAACATTCTCCACAATCTTGTGTGTATGTGTAGGGTACAAATAAATATATAGTAAAAACTTGTAATTTTCCTTGTAAATACAAGACAAGATACTCTTCATCTCCTGTTCTTTCAGCATTTATTTCAGACACATTTACATCTTTTATCTGTCTTTTTGAAAAATATGACTGGGAACTACCTTCTTTGAAGTGTAATCATGGAGGAAGACCACATGCTTACCTCCCAAGTTTCTGGAAGGTGATTAGCATAAACCCAGTATTCTGCCATAAAAATACTAGAAAATTAGCCATTTTACTTTGAACGCATGACTGTAATGGGTTGAATTCACTTCGTTTGATTTGGTGCTGTTCTGTTAGTTGCCGTCTCCTTGATGCTGACTCCTGCTGACCTCATGTATACCTTGCAAAACTGCCCCAGAGGATTTTCAAGGCTGTGACTGGTCTTTCCAGATAACTCTAGTTGAATGTGGATGATCCTTTCTTTTAGTTTTCACAATCTCCTTGGTTGTGGGGAACAGGGGTATTTCTCCCAAGTTGTCTCCCCCAAATATATGCCAAACGTAGCTGCTTCTGAATGACTATACACTTGGAGGTCATCAGAAGTAGGTCAGGGGTTATTCTCCCTAAGGGTTATCAGCCATCCAGAGCAAGGAGTCACCACTGTTTATCCCACAACAAGTAGGGCCCACTCTCTTCTGATAAGGATAGTAGCTGTCTGTTTTTTGTAGGAGACCCCAGAGAGGTCAAGCCCACCCAAGGGTGACCAAGGTTAGGCCACCATCATGAATTTAGGGTCTGCCCATCTTGTCACATGTATACCTCTAGTCCATCCCATTCCTATGTGCACACCCGTAGCTCATCCCCTTCCTGCCACGCTTATGCCTATCGCATATTCCCTTCCTATGATGTGTATACCTATTGTACTGCCCCTTCCTGTGATGTGTGGTTACCTGTAATCACGCCCCCCTAAGTAGAGATAACCCATGGTCAGCAAAAAAGTTGGGGGCTCTCCTGCTCTCGCTCTGGGGCTCTCCCCTTGAGGACCACCAAGCGGGGCTGAGGTGAGCTTGCTACCATGAATTGTGTCAGACTTCATTATTTCAATCTCTCTCCTATCTCTCATGCTCTCTATGAGTTCAATATAATTTTTACTTATTATCGCTGTACAATTGCACCTACTGGACCATCGATGATTTTGTGGGGCCCTCCTATCCCCCACACTTAGTGGATAGCCTGGGATACAATTCTGGTTTAATGCCTATTCAGTCATATATATTTTCTTTCTGGCTTGAAAATATATTTTGCTTTTAATTATATTTAACTAAACTATGAACTATAAAGAGGAAATAAGATCTGTTACTATGCCTCTTCTGGGAAAGTTTCAGAGAATATATATTGCCTTTGAGTTGATTCCAAGCCATGCTTACCTCATGTGTGTCAGCATAGAACCATGTTTCATAGAATTTTCAGTAGCTGCTATTTTGAAGTAGATCAGCAGTTCTTTTTTCTAAGGCATATCTGGGTGATGTTGGAGGGAAAAACACCACTCAAACTTTCATGGAATCAGAGGATTGGTACTGTATTAGAGAGACATTCAGAGGAAACCTGTCAGCTTACATGGTTAAAGCCTAGTGATTTCAGTGAGTGAGTGCTAAGCAGGAACAACTATAGGGCAAAGATTAAAAAGATGAGAAAATACTTCCAGTGGATATAAATTCTTAGTTATGTTTAGGCTGGTACAGTAAAGTACTTAAATGTGTCTTCTAACCATAGTCTTTTTAACTCCCAAAAAATGACTGGATAGAACTCCCAAGAAATGATTGGGTGGGTTGAGGAAAATGAGATGTATAAAACTCTAGCATGGAGATTTGTCAGTTTTTCCATTAGGCTATATTTCAAATGAGCCATCTCAGAAGCAGGAAAGGGGATCTCACTACCATCACAAAAGAGCCAGGTGCAGAGTACAGCTGTTTTACTTGGAGAGTCTTGTGCTGAACCTCCTGGGTACAGGAGCTCAAGCTGTGACACCAGAGATGGCAAGAGATGTTGGAGGAGTGCCAGAGATGTGGCAGAAAAGAACCAAGAGCCAGAGTGCAAGACAGATCTGAGGATGTCAGACCCAAGGAGAGAGTGGAGCTGAATCCTTTCAGGTAGGGGGCTCATTCAGGGGAGCTAGGTTTTTCTGACCAACAAGCTAAAGTCAAGTCCCTTTGGGGCAGAGAGGAGCTGTCAGGCCTACCCTCATCCTTTGGGCATTTACTGGTAGCACAGAAAGAAAGTTATTAACACTTGCCTGAGCCAGACAGAGGTCAAAGAACCATGTAAGTGAAAGGCCAAGGATCAGAAAGAGGCATGCCTGTGGGCACATATGAGATGAGGCTATCGTAAACAAAGAACTGTATCCTGAGGATTTCTGAACTTGAGTTGTATTTTATGAACTTCCTTATTAGGGGAAGCTTATTAAACCCGTAAGGGTTCATTAAACCCCACAATCCACTCATGAGTGTGTCTATTAGTTCTATATGGCTATTGAATTAAGTGGTGTCAGAATTAGTAAAGAAAGTTGAAGGGTAGAGGCATGTTTAAATATCTAATTCATAGGAATTGGCTTTGGGCTAATGTTGAGTCTGATTGTCCTTCACCTTGTTGAAGTAAGAGTAGGTCAAATTCCACTCCCATAACCCACTCTCAATGCTATTCTTACAGTGAACTACAATATTCTCTATCATAATGAAGAATGCTTATAATGTATACTTTTGGAACAGATTATAAAAATGTCTATATTGCTACAAAATGTTCCTTAGGGCTGGTACTATTATTATGAATGAACACAGAGCCCTTTTCTCTAGAAACTACTTGCTCGAGTGAATCATTCTTAGTGCCTGAAAAACTTTAGATAAGAGCTGGTGGTCTAAAGTTTCTTCTTGAGACTTTGTTTCTATAACCTTATCATAAAATAAGTATTTTTTATGGCTATTTTACACCCTGTATTTTTAATACAATTTTTCTTGGGATTTACTCCTTCCACATTCTATCTGGACTGTAGAGAAGATACTGTTTTATTTATGGCTTGTAAGCCACGTAATAGGATCATGATAGAAGTTTGTAATTAAGCAAACATGTAGTCCAAGGTAGGTAAAGGTATACTGCAAAGAACTTACTTCATCAAGCGCTGGATTTAGTAATATCATTCTGTATTGGTTTAAATGGCTTTTTAAATTTCTCCTTCTCCTTTATTTTGGACTCAAAACTTACTTCACTTATCAGTTAAATGTGGTGACCCCTTGCATCATCCAAGGCCTCCCTATGACAGGGGACAATATGAAATCATTACCAGATCTTTTAAAAGCCACACCAAAAAAAAGGGGGGGGGGAAGAGCTTTCTCTCTGTTAGATAAAAATTTGTACTATTGCTGATATCAAAATGATATTCTTTGTTAGCAAGAAAATTGGAAATTGTAAATATAGTCCCTGCTATTTATTATGCAAAGAAAAAAAAAACCATTGCAGACAATTCTAACTTGTAGCTGTGCTATAAGGCAGAGTGCAATGCCTTGTACAATTTTCAAGGCTGTAATCTTTTCTAGGCTGACATCTTTACCCCACAGAATATCTGGTGAGTTCAAATCATGGACCTTTTGGTTGACAACCATGTATTTAACCACTGAGCCATGGGGGCAACTGATAACATAAATCTAGATCTATGGGAAAGTTACTACTTAAAGTGAAATAAGCATTTCATTTTCTTTTTTGAATCCAATTGTTGAAAATAAAATCTATTTCCTAAGGTTTCTTATTCTTTGAGATTTGCAAATTAAGTTTGGAGTAATCATGTTATAAAGATGTGCCCTAGTGCTTGTGTGCTTACGTGTTGGGCTGCTGATCACAAAGTGAGCAATTCCAAACCACACACTGTACTGTGGGAGAAAGATATAGCTTTCTACTCCAGTAAACAGTCACAGTCTCAGAAACACACAGGAACAGTTTTACTCTGTCTTATAGAGGTGCTGCGAGTCAGAAGCAATTCAATGGCAGTGAGTAATGTATTACCTAACATTAAGACAATTATTTAATATTCTTCAGCCTTAATTTTTCGAACTCTAAAGTGGGAGGAGAAATATCAAGAGAAGAAAAACTCAGATTCTGTTTGGAATTAAAAGGAAAAATATTTATTACAACACAATTGAGTTCTGAAACACAGTATCAAGAGGTTTACAACTACAGTGTTCTATCCATCACAGGCCAATCAGGACTTAAAGAGTAAAATATTAGTAACTAACAGTAAAATTAATAATGTTCATTTTGTTCAGCATGAATTGAACAATGACTAAATGCTAGATGAGTTGTGGGATGACATTAAGAACATCATACAAAAAAAATAAATTAAAAAAAAGAACATCATACAAGAAGAAATCAAAAGTTTGTTAAGAAGACAGGAGAGAAAGAAAAGGCAAAATGGATGCCAGGAAGATTCTGAAACTTGTTTTTGAATGTAGAGCAGCTAAAATAAATGGGGGAAAATGATGAAGTACAAGCTCTGGAAAAAAACATTCCAAAGAAGACATTCTTATAATGAGATGTGCAAAGACCTGGAATTAGAAACCACAAGGGAAGTACATGCTCAACTTATCTCAAGGTGAAAAACTTCAAAAAATTCAAGCCTTGAGTTGCAATACTGAATGTTTCTATGGACAAAACATTAAATGAAGCAGGAACATGAAAGGAAGATAGAAGGAGTATACAGAATAACTGTACCAAAAAGAGTGGGTCCACATCCAACCAGTTAAAGAGGTAGTACATGGTCAAGATCACATGGTATTAAAGGGAGAGGTTCAAGCTGCACTGAAGGCATTAGCAGAACCCAAATCTCCAGGAATTTATTGAGAAAATGTTTCAACAAAGGGTATCATTGCTGAAGTCAGATAGGTCTTGCCTGAAAGTCAAGAATACTAGTTAAGTGTTTTCTTGTGTCCTATTGACTATGAAAAGGCATTTGACTGTGTGGATCATACAAACATTGCATCACATGATGAAGAATGTGATTTCCAAAATGCCTCATTGCACTGATGTGGAAGTTGTACCTAAAATCAAGAGGCACTTATTCAGACAGAACAAGGGGAGAGATACTGAGTGGTGTAGAATCAGTAAATGTGTGTGTCAGACAGAGACCTGCCAGAAATTCAAGGCAGTTTCAGAAGAGGATGTGGAGTGAAGGATCTCATTACTGCTTTCACATGAAAGCAGATCATATCAGAAATGTTTACCTTTTCTGCTGACTGTGCAAAGGTATCTGAGCATATGAAGCATAACATTATGGATGACCTTGAAAGCATGGAGCCTGTGCATAGACCAAGGGGCAGTTGTTGCATGGTATGTGTTACTACGCATATTCAACCAAAGCAAATATGAATGTACTGAGAAAATAGTCCAAGAGACTGGATTATATGAAGAAGAATGTGGCATCAGGATCAGAGGAAGACTTATTAATAACTTGATAGGCTAATGATATGACTTGAAAATATTTACTGATAAAGCCCAAAGACTACAAACTTCAGTATAAATCTCATTATTAAACAAAACAAAAAGACCTCATAATTGGAATAATACACAATATCTTGATAAATGAAAGAAATTGAAGTTACTAAAGATTTTAATTGGATTTACAATCAATGTTCATGGAACCAGAAGTCAAAAATACAAATACCCTTGGACACTCTGCTACAATACTTGTTTAAAGTGTTCACAACCAAAAAAAAAAATGTTACTTTGAGAACTAAAGTGCATCTGATCCAAGCCATGCGATTTTCAACTACCTCCTGTGTTTGCAAATGCTGGACAATAAATAAGAAAGAAAGAAGAAGGATTGATTGAATTAATGTTAACAGAGAATATTAATGGTTCCATAGATTGGCAGAAACACAAACAAATCTGTTTTGGATGAAGTACATTCATAAAGTTCCTTAGAAGCAAGGATAGAAAGATTTCATCTTACATACTTTGGATATGTTATCAGAAGGGATCAGTCCCTGGAGATCATGCTTAATAAAGGAGAGGTTCATAAAAAAAAAAAAGGAAAACCCTCAATGAGGTAGATTGACAAAGTGGCAGTAACAATGGACTCAAAAGTAACCAGTATGCGGATGGTTCAGGACAAGATAGATCAGTGTTTTATATAGTTTTCTATGAACTGGAAACAAGACATTACCAATTAACAGAATAAGCCCCAGGTTTTCTGTGTATATATCTGTATATTGTAAGAGTGTTATTATTTGTAATTATTAAAGGTGGTTCTATTTACTACTGCTTCAATTGACTTAGTTATAACAAACAATTAAAATTATTTTTGTTCATGAATTTAAGAAGAGCCACAAATATTTGCAGTATCTAAATGAAGAATCTGAGCCAGGATTCTTAGTAGTTAGAATGAGGCAAGTGGTTATTCCCCAGTCATTTTCTACACCCTCAGGTAATAATGTATTTTTAAGGGACTGGATTGGAAACACGTTAAGCAGAAGAAAGCAAAAATGCAATGATTTTTCTGCCCTGGGCTTCAGATAATCATGATCTGAGGCTAATGTTATAATGGAGTCTAGAGTGTACAGGAAGCTTCAGTTTTCATGGTATTATATGAAGTAGGTCAGAGTGTACCTTTTCCTTTCTAGCAGGAAGCTGATTGGAATTACTTGGGAACTTTATTTTCAAAATGCAAGTGTCTCCCTCAACCACGGAGATTCAGATCCATTGTACTCATGCAAGTAGAGAGAATGTTGATAATGTTCTACAGGTGACTCAGGTAACTGCTCATCCATTCTCTTGTGTTGGTCTTTAGGTCACTGCACTGAAATAACATTAAATCTTCCTTTTTTAATAAGTGACCACTTGTCTCTCAGTTTGTGGTGACATGGGTGTTGCTGTGATGCTAAAAGCTATGCCGCTGGTATTTCAAATACCAACAAGACCACCCCAAAAGTGAACAGGTTTCGGCAGAACTTTCAGACTTAGCATAGAATAGAGAGATGGAATAGTCTGTCTACTTCTAAGTAATTAGCAATTGAAAACACTATGAATAGCATCCAAACATTATGCATTACTGGAAACCTTATGAACAGAAAAAAAACCTTGTCAGAGGTAGTGTCAGACATACTGCCTTTGGTCTGAAAGCACTCAAAAGCTGACTGAGGGAGGGAGCCTTCTCAATGTAGAGTTGACCATAGTGATGTGGATGAGTAAAGACCACAGGATTAAAAGTTTGGGGCCTCCACTTGCTGATGGGACATAACTAAAAATTAGGGCAAACATATGCAAACATCAATAATCAGAGTTTGAAATGAATGTAGGAAAACTGGAAGTGTTAAAATGGTATTGAAAGCAAACATTGACTTTGTAGGCATTGGTGAGCTAAAAATGACTGCTATTGGCCATTTGAATAAAAAAATCATATGGTTCAATATTCTGGTAATGATACAATCGAGAGGAATGGTGATGTATTCATTGTCTAAAAGGGTATTTGAAAGTCTGTCTTGAAGTACATTGCTGCAATAGGATTATATCTATCTCCATTCAAGGAAATCCAGTCAATACAGCTATTATTTAAATTTATGCACCAACCACTCAAGCAGGTGATGAAGTTGAAGAATCAGTCTTCATTCTGAAATTAACCAAACATGCACTCAAGATGCATTGATAATTATTGGTGATTAGAATACAAAAGTTGGAAACAAAGATGAAGGAACAGTAGTAGGAAAACATGACTTTGTTGTTGCATTGTTACAAATGAAGATGGAGATCAAGGTAGAATTTTGAAAGAAAAATGATGTCTTCATTGTAAATACACAGCAGAAAAGGTAATTCTACCTATGAACTTCTCCAGATATAATGTACAAAAATCAAATTGACTGCATGTGATGGAAGAAGCAATGGAGAAACTCAATATTAGCAGCTCAAACCATGCAAAGATCTAATGGTGGAACAAATCAACAATTATTCATATGTAAGTTCAGGTTGAAGTTGAAGAAAATTAAAACAACTCTGCAAGAGTCAAAGTACAGCCTTAAGTTTATTCCACTTGAAATTCAAGCCCATCTCAAGAACAGACTTGATGCAATAAATACCCATGACAGAAGACATGAGAATCTGCGAGAAGACATCAAGGACATCATTCAGGAAGAAAGCAAAAGGTCATTAAAAAGACAGGGGGACATATCGAAGTGGTTTTCAGCATACACTCTGACAAGAAGGTTCATGGAAGAAATACAGTCAAAGAGCTGAACAGAAAAATGCAGCTCGAGAGGACAAAGCAAAATATGACCATGAAATGTGCTAAGATTAAAAAATCAAAAAGGAAGAACATACTCAGAATACCTTAAACTAAAGCACTCAAGGAAAAATAAAGCTCTGAGTTGTAATATTGAATGATTCTATGGGCAGAATATTGAACACTGCAGTAAACATCAAAGAAGATAGAAAGAATACAAGAAACACTAGCTAAAAGAGCTTGTCAACATTCATTCATTTCAAAGAGCAGCATATGATCAAGAACTACTGGCATTGAAGGAAGCAGTCCAAGCTGCTCTGAAGGCCTTAGCCAAAAAACAAGGCTCCAGGAATTGACAGAATATTAACTGAAATGTATCAACAAGCTGATGAAGCACTGGATGCACTCCTTCTCTATGCCAGGAAATTTGGAAGACAAATACTTGGCCAATTGCCTGGGCAAAGATCCATATTTGTACCCATTCCAGAGAAAGGTGATCCAAGAGAATGTGCAAATGACAGAAGAATATCATTGATAGCATAAGTAAGCCAAATTTTGCTGAAGACCATCCAACAATTGTTGTAGTTATTCATTGACAGGGAGCTTCCAGAGGTTCAGGCTGGATTCAGAAAAGGATGTAGAACAAGGCTATCATTGCTGACTTCAGATGGGACTTACTTGGCTGAACATAGAGAATGCCAAAATGTTGTTTACTTGTGTTTTATTAACTACATCAAGACATTCAAATGTGTGGATCATAAATTATGAATAGTCTTGCACAGGATGAAAATTCTAGAACACTTCATTGTCCTCATGCAGAACCTGTACAGAAACTAAGGGGCAGTTATTCAAACAGAAACATGAAATAGTATATGGTTTAAAACCAAGAAAGATGTGCATCAGAGGTGCATCTTTTAACCATACTTATTCAATTTGTCTGCTGATAAAGGAATCAAAGAAGCTGGATTATATGAAGAAGAATGTGGCATCAAGGTCAGAGTAAGGTTTATTACCAACCGGTGATATGCAGATGACACACCCTTGCTTGCCAAAAGTGAGGAAGACTTGATGGATTTGCTAATTAAGAGCAATGATTGCAGCCTTCAGTTTGGATTCCAATTCAATGTAAAGAAAACCTAAATCCTTACAACTGGAACAATAGGTAATTGGTGATAAATGGAGAAAAGTTTGAAGTTGTGAAAGATTTTGTCAGCAGTCAAGAGGTGAAACAATACATTGCATTAGGTAAGTCTGCTGCATAAGACCTCTCTAAAGTGTTGAAAAACAAGATGATAGTTTGAGGACTGCAAGGCAACAAGCCATGATGTTTTCAATTGCCTCATATGCACATGAAAGTTGGACACTGAATAAGGAAGATGGAAGAAAAATGGAAGCATTTGAACTATGATACTGGTAAAGAATCTTAAAAGTACATTGGACTTACAAAAGACCAAGAAAATAGGTCTTAGAAAAAGTACACCCAGATGCTCCTTAGAGGTAAAGAAGGGGAGCCTTCCTCTCCTGTACTTTGGGCTTGCTATCATGAGAGACCAGTCCCTGGCGAAGGACATCATGCTTAGTAAATATTAGTGTAAGATTTATTTCAAAATAATTCTGTGGACGTGAAAAATAGTGGATTGTGTTTTTAAATGAAATGAAACAGTGTCATAGTGGATCATTTTTAAAACAGGCTTACATTGGATGTCATTATACTATTCTCTTTACTTTTGTATACACAGTATTAGGCATTTTCTACTACAAAAGAATCCTGATTTTTCACTTCATTTAAATTTTACCCACAGGTTATTTTCTCATCTCTGATTAAAGAAGTGAACCACCCTTCTTTCAAACATTGTAAGAAAAGTCTTCTGTGGCTATACTTAAAGAATTGATCTACACTGTCAGAATCTTGAAATCAGTGGTATGTTTTTAAGGTTTCACACACAGGAGAGCTGCTTCCCTCAAGTTACTTGTCAAAGAAATCTATGTCCCATGGTAAGGACTTTCGTATTGCTACACTTTAGATTATGGAAAAACTGATATGTGAAACCATTAGTTGTTATTGCTGTCATTATTCGCTACCATTTATGCAGCTTCTCAAGTCATGGGGACCACATGCACAATATACTAAAATACGGCCCAGCGCTGTATCATTCCTCTGATTAGTTGAGGGGCAGACTTGTGATCTATAAGGTTTTCATTTACTTATTTTTGGCGAGATCACCAGGCCTTTCCTTCTAGTATGATTTAGTCTGAATCCTCTACTAATGCTTGTTCAGCATCATAGCAAATGCAGACCTCCATCAATAGGCAGATGGTAGATGCACTTGGGTGTATTTTTTGGAATCAAACCAAGTTGCCTCTACGGAAGGTGAGAATTCTACCACTGGATTAATACTGTGAATTCCTTGTGGGTAAAATTTTATAACCACAAATAAAGTAGTGATTTAGATATAACTTGAAAGTTGAAACATCCTGATTTCATCTTTCTTAGTATTAAAAAAAATCATCCTATAGAACAATTAGGAAATTAATCAAAAAGCCAGATTTCCAAGAAAACGTTTGTGTACCAGAGGACCTAAGAACTGGAGACAGATGGTGGCAATGTAAGACATGGTAAACAGCAGGATTATTGTTCAGGTTAGAGTCTTGCCTACAATACATCACATAACAATTAAACTAAAAAAGGTTTTACCAATTAAAATCGCACGGGAAGGCATGTTTTTAAAATATGTAAGCTTAGCTAAACTAATGTTATTCTCACTAACTGAACTTGCAAGGAACTAAGACTAGAGTGCTTTGAAGAAGTTTCTGAGGTCATCGTTTTCGCTCGTTTTCGAGGTGCCGGAGAAGAACTATGACGTCACTAGCAGACGATCTAAACCCTGAAACTCCAGACTCGCTACATTTACTCATTCTGACTCAGAATGGCCCCATAGGATAAAATTGACTTGTCCCTCTGGGTTTCTAATACTATAACTTTTTACAGGAACAGAAAGCCTCATCTTTCTCCAGTGACCAAATTGGGTGGTGGTTTTTAACTGTTCTTACAGTTAGCACCCCAACTTGTAACTCACCACAGGACTCCTTTATTAAACTATGGAGCAGTGCTATTTTCTATTCTGTTTATCTAGTCTATGTTTATATTCATAACCAGATGTCCAAATAGCCCACCAAGACCCTCCCATTTTTCTTATTGCTCAATATTGAATCAAAATGTCTGCCACTGTGCTATCAACAAATTTGATCTGTGCAAGTTTGATATTTGCTTTCGAGGTAAAGTTAAACCAAGCAATATCTTTATTCTTGTCTTACATGGTTATGTTTTATTTCAAGGAAAACACTACATCATATATACTATGTCCAACAAAAAGGACATTTCAGATGAATGTATAGGGATAAAATGAAATATGAGCATACATACATACATACATACTAATAAACAGGGACATAACACCTTACCTAACTGGCCGTGGTTGAAGTTTCCATGGAAACTCCAAAGAGAGTTTAAATGGTTTTTGTTTTTTTTCTCTGCTCCCTTCTCACCCTTTCCATGTGTGTGGCTCCTGACTTAAACAATAACAGACAACAAGATTAATAAAGCACTGGCATTGTAATGAAATCAGTTTGGGGACCAAGGCCTTTAACTTTCCAATCTGTTTTCCGCAGCTGTAAGTGCTCCACAATCACTCTTAGCATCTCTCGGGAGAGCCCAGAAAAGACTTTCCTTCTACCTCTGATCTGTTTCTTGTCGGTGGGAATTATCTGTGAGAAATGTTCACCAGAATTTATTTTTACTAGTGCGATTGTGGTACCAAGAAAGAACGTCGTCTTTTTAGATCCTTTGAAATTGACTTCCATGTTAGCTACTCCGTCCTCAGTACTAAACATCTAATTGTGTAAACACCCCTGCTAAGTATAAGTAACTAGAGACAATGACAAAGAGCTAGTCTCCGCCTTTTAGGCTCTTATGTTTAAGGTGGACAACACTTCTAAAGAAAAGCAGGGGCTAAAAAGCATCATTGAAATAGGAAGGGGTTCAGTGATGGGAGAGATTTTTCACCTGATACATGATTTAAACTTAAGTACTCTCTTAGTTATTTGGTGTTGTTATAACAGAAGCGGATGGCTTTATCAAACAGAAAAATCCCCCATCCCCATAGTAGGCTAGAAGATCAAATTCAGGGCGCTGGCCTTGGGGGAAGTTTTTTGGTTTGGTTTTGTTTTCTGTCTAGCCTGGAAGACAGTCCCTTCTCCTTCAGCTTCTACTTCCTGCTTCCTTGGCAATCTCCGTGTGTGTTGTCACGGTGCTTCCCCTGAGTCTGCCTCTTAGCTTGTGTTGAATATCTTCTATATTTCAAAGGAAGTTGACTCAAGATGCATCCTATACCCTGGGTTCACAAACTTGGCTAATCATTGGCATCACCTGAGGATCTGGTGAAAATACAGATTCTTGGGCTGACTCTGATTCATTTGGTTGTAAATGGAGCCCAGGGATCTGTATTGTTCATTAGATCCCCAGGTGATACAAATGATCAGCCAAGTTTGGGAACCTGAATCCTGTACTAATCCTGCATCATTAGCATAACAATTAGAAACCGTTCCTAAATGGGGTTATGACCATAATCATAGAGGTTCGAATTCACAGAACATGTGTTTTAGATACAATTCAATGCAAACCTGTACCTTGGAAGCATGAATAATCGTGGTTGATTGGGTAGTCCTGTAGAAGAGCAGCTGTAACATTTCTATCACACTGATGACTGCTGAGTCGCAGAGACAGAAGCTAAAGCTCCCCTATGTACGTATTTCTGCCAGATCTGGCTTCAGGAGGAAGTCTCAACACCTTCAGCTGTCACTTGCATTTTCACTACAATCTATCTGTGTCCTCAAAACAAGCACCAAGAGTTCAATCAGGGTGGTCAGGGCTCTCCTATTATTTGAGGTGCACCAATTTGAAAGTCACACGACTGCTGATATCCCACTTGGGATATAGTCATTCAGATGGAGGCAGGACATGAATTTATTATAGGAATGGGTGTTAGTCCGGGTAGACTAGAGAAACAAATTCATAGACATTCATATGTGAATAAGAAAAAGCTATATATACAAGAGCAATTGAATATTGAGAAAACATCCCAGCTCAGTTCAGATCAAGTCCATAAGTCCAATATTAGCCCATATGTCCAATACCAATCTATAAATTCTTTTTCAGACTCACAAACACATGTAATGATGCCAAATGCAGGAAGATCACAGGACAATAGGTGAGAAGTCTTGTGGATCCAGTGGCATTGTAAGCATCTCAGCACTGGCAGGAGTCTCCACATGGCTCCTCTAGTTCAGGGTACTAGCATAGCTCCATGTGTCTTGTCAGCTGCAATGTCTCCCAGGGAGTGAGCCAAGAGAGAAAGTGTGTATCCCACCTCCAAGGAGGAATACAGGAGGTCCCAGAATCCTCAGGAGAAGGCCATACCCACACAGAGGCCTCATGGGCTATGAGCTAATTGACAGGCTAGACTCCACCCCTTCACTCTTAATCCTCTTAAACTGACAAACGATTGTGTAACTACCACAGAATGAATTTGGTTTTATACACTTAACTTAATTAGGCTGTAAATCAACAGCCAGAATGAATTATTAAGATAGGTGAATCAGTAGCTCAGTAGGCATATCTTATCAAACTTTATATACAAGAGGAATTGAATATTAAGGAAACATCCCAACCCAGTCCAGATCAAGTCCATAAGTCCAATATTAAGTTAATAAGTCCAGAAGCTCAAAACTGCTGAAAAATAGAAAGGCTACCAGAAATGAGCCCTGCCCTCAAGGAACTTAGAACAAATGAAGGGCACATATACCTAGTGCTATGGAATTTATTCTGACTTTTTATTAAGTGACCCTATAGAACAGAGCTATCCCATCAGGTTTCTCAGGCAGTTTTTGGAAGCAGACTTTCCCATTACTCCTCTAGAACAGGTGGCAGACTTGAATAACTAAACTCTTTGGTTAGAAGCCAAGCACTACTACATCATTAGGGCTTTCAAAAGGACAACACATAAAATAACTGAAGGGAAAAAAACTCATTGATATTGAAAATCAGTGCTGTGCAGTATCTCTCTCAAACACTAAACTCACTGCCATCAAGGCATTGCTGACTCAAAGCCACCTCCTCTGGCTTTCTAAGACTGTAACTTTTGGGGGAACAGAAAGCTCCGTCTTTCTACCGTGGAGCTGATGGTGGTTTCAAACTGCTAATCGTGAGACTCACAGCTCACCGTGTAACCACTATGCCACTGGGACTCATAACTGCTACACAAGACCTCTCTAAAGTGTTGCATAATAAGGATGTTACATTAAGGACTAAGGCATGCCTAACCCAAGTTAAGATATTTTCAGTTGTTTCATGGGAAAGAAAGCTGATGTCATAATTGGTAAAAAGATGAGAGGATAGAGGTATGTTTGAATTCTACTTCATAGAGATCAGCCTCAGGCTAATGCTCATAAGGATTCTTCTCCCTTTGGGAGAGGTCCAAGGCCACCATGCCATTTTCCTTTCTATTTTCTCTTCTCTTCTGTTATTTTTATTAATAATTTTAGTGGGAGATCTTACAGGTCTTATAACAATTCATAATTAAATTAGGTCACACATGATTGTAAAATTGCTGCCACTATCAGTTTCAAAATGTTTTCTTTCTTCTTGAACTCTTTGATATCAGCTCCCCTTTATCGCCTTCCTCCCCCACACTACCCCCAGGAACCCTTATTGTTTTTATATATACATATATATATACTGTACATATACAGATCAGACTGATATGACCTGAATATCAGCTGAGGCACCTAATTTTACCACAAAAAATTGCTATAAAAATGTGCTGAAACTCTCAGCTTATACAGGATTATATAGGTCTATCTATCATCTATCTATCTATCTATCTATCTATCTATCTATCATCTATCTATTTATCTACAGTCATATCTTACATCATCCAAAGTTTCCATTCACCTATAATTCTTTTATTTGTTGACCTTAAATGGGGTTATAAAGTCATCATTGCTATGGGTCTCTCCTTCATCCTCTCCCCCCACCCCTTCCCATACCCTCAGGAAGTGACCACTCCCATTACGGTTTCTGAAAGATTATCTATCTCAGCTTTCATGCACTGAACAATCTTAATTATTCAAATGAATATATGCAGGTCTAACACGATTAATGAGGCAAAATGAAGACCATAATGGTAAGAGGAGGAAATATTAAAGAACTAGAAGATAGTTATGTATTTCATCAGTACTATACTGCAGTGATCCGAGGGGGAAAGGAGGAGAGAGAAATATAGTAGAGGAATCCCCAGAACTTTGGGGAAAAGCTCCACTAGGCATACCTATCATAGTTCACATTTTTCCCACTAGGTGAGCATCAGTCACTTATTCTGAGTAAGTGCACCCAGTGGCATCACCTAGGAACCTTCTCTCTGGTCACAATGAATTTCTTGTAAAAGCAGTTTTGCTCAAACTTCATTGTTTTTGTGATGGCTGATTTAAGAGAACAGCATGTGGCTGTGAAATTTTGTTTCGTGTTCAGGAAAAATGCTACAGAAACTGTTGTGATGTTGAAACAGCTTACAAGGAGAGTGCTATGGGAAAAACTCAAGTGTATCAGTGGTTTTATCCTTTCAAAAAAGGTGGAATGTCGGTTGATGACAAACCTCATTCTGGACATTCGTCAACTTTCCAAACAGACAAAAATATCAACTCGTAGTCCATTTGGAGTTTGTTTCACCAGGTCAGAGTGTTAATCAAGATTTCTATTTAGAGGTTCTGAAAGATTGTGTAACCAGCTGTCTATGACAAAAAAGGCCTGATTTGTGACAGATGGGAACAGGGTTTGCCAGCACTACAATGCACTTGCTCACACAGCCATCTCAATGACTCACCTGACCTTGCTCTGTGCAACTTTTTTATTTGTTTGTTTCCTTGAATGAAGAGGGACATGAAAGGACAGCGACTTGACAATGCAGAAGAGGTGAAGAAAAAAATGAGGAAAGTTGTCAGTCATTCGAACAGATGAGTTTGAAGAATATTTCCAAGAATACAACTGCAGATTTGCCAAATGTATTAAGTGTTATCGCAAGTACTTTGGAGGTGATAGGGTTGTTTTGCTAAAAAAAAAAAAAGTGTAAATACATAGCTTTGGAAAAAAATCTGTTTTGTGGGTGTGCCCCTCATTTATATGATTAATATTCATTTAAGGAGCTCTGGAGGCATAGTGAGCTGCAAGTTGAGTTGCTAAACACAAAATCGATGGTTTAAACCCCATGGTTGCTCCATGGCAGAAAGATGAAGCTTTCTGCTCACATTAAAATTTACAGCCTCAGAAACCCATAAGGGCACTTCCACTCTGATCTATAGGTTCACTATTAGCTGTAATCAACGTGATGCCAGTGAATGAGTGAGTTAATATTCATGTAACCCCACCCTTTCTGAACTTTAGTTTCCATCATTAAACTATATGGACCTTTCTTTGTGGGGAATTTGAGGTTGAAGGTGGAATAAGAAAATAGTGATTTAAATTGGAAGACTGTCATTGTTAGCTGCCCATGGGTCAACTTGAAGTCATAACAACTCTATGTATAACACAGTGAATCACTGCCCAAACTGTGCATCATTATGATTGTTGCCACTGTGCACTCACATTGTCAGTCCACCTTGTTCAGGATTATTTCCGCCAGAGGAAAGAATTGGGTAAAGAATTAAAAATGCCTATGTTGTTTGAAAGGGAATAATGAATAAATTATTCTGTCTGATACAGTGAATTCTTTTACAACAGTTAAATTAAACCAGTTCCTATTATTTGTTTAAAGCTTAACATTTACAGAGGCCCTTTTCAAATATTATCTTATTTGATATTCATAATAATCCCAGAAGTGAAGTAGGAAAGATATTTTCACTGACGTCCCTCACTGCATATGTGAGAAACCTTGGACAAGATCTGGAAATTAGTAAGAATCTGAGACAAAAGTTGAATGTCAGCCTTTTGGCTGTAAAGTCTATCTATTTTCCAGTATATTTTTGAGATATTTCTGTATATCAAGTTTAAATAGAGAGGCTAAAGCCAATCCAAATATATCACAGAGAAAATTCCATCCTTGAGTAAGTAGTTGGCTAAAATAATCTTGGAGTATCTCCTAATATGTTATGAGTGTACAGCTGACAATACACAAGTAAATTATTCACTGTTTCAGGAAGATTGCTCATTGATCTATTTCAAAACTATTCAACAATTTCACTTACATATTTCTCTTTACTTGTATATTTCTCAAACCAACTATGGTGTGTACATCTAAAAGCTGCTCAACAAATAATGTTAATATGCGCGCTATCAACTTTGGATACAATTATTAACATTATTTCCATTCTTTGTCTAAGAAAACTGTACTCACCACAAAATAAAATACTGTCGTTGGGTCATTTCTTACTCATAACAACCCTAAGTAGGAATTCCAGGGCTAGACAATTCTGGGGAAGCAGATAGCCTCATCTTGCTCCCTTGGGACAATTGGTGGGTTTGAACCACTGACTTTACAGTTAGCAGTCCAACTGTGACTTGCAGAAATTAAGTAGCTTTGCACTGATTTATGAGTAGCAGACCTGTTTGAGCCAAATATAACTGAATCTAACACTTTCAGTTTTTATTCTTTGTTAGTTTATTATAGAATAAATGAATTGGTGTCAGATAATAACCTAACTATATGAGAATGTAAAAACAATGAATTGTACTCTTAGGAACTATTAAAAACATCCATACCTATTCACTCTTGAGTTGCTATTACTATGACTAATACTTATTGTCATGTAGGACTCTTAAAGTCATGTTTTCTGTAGGGAAAGAATAGATACTACCTTCCCTTTCTTCAGATCTAACTTTTGGTGGTCCAATTCCTATACTAAAATTCTGCATGCCTTTGAGACAAGACAAGTCTATTGCTGAAGACCTTGACTGAACCAAAAAGGTATTTTCCTAGAATTAATCGATTTCATTGATCAGCCGTGGCAGACTCAGAGAGCTATTGTATTAGTCTGGCTAGAGTAGAGAAACAAAAATTCATAGACACTCATATGTGTATAAGAAAGAGTTTTATATAAAAGAGCAATTATATATTGAAAAAATATCCTAGTCCAGTCCAGATCAAGTCCATAAGTCCAATATTAGCCCATGTGTCTGATACCAATCTTTAAAGTCCTCTTCAGACTCATGAAGCACATGCAGTGACACCGAATGCAGGAATATCACAGACCAGTGGGTGGAAAATCTTGTGGATCCAGAGGCAGTGTAAGCATCTCAGTGCTGGGAGGGGTCTCCAAGTGACTTCCCCAGCTCCAGAGCTCGGGCTGCATCAGTGTAGCTCCATCAGGCTCCTCGCCACTCATGTCTCACAGGTAGTGATTGCATTTCCCCCCTCCAGCGAGCTATTTATCTCCTTAGTGGTTCCAAATGAGGTCATCAAGCTACATCCTGATTGACAGACTAAACTCCACCCCTTCACTCTTAAGTCTCACACTGACAACAGATTATGTAACTACCACAGCTACAGATACCAACTGCCTGAGGAGTAGTTCTGGCACTTGTCATTTGTAGACCTAAATTCCTATATATATGAATATTTACTCTCCATGCACCACCACACTATAGTTTGCACTGCTAGGTGTTTTTCCTCTTAACTCTCAGATATGTGAAAGAATAATACCAATTTTTGGTGAGTGGTTGAGGTGGTAGCCAAATACCTCAGTGATAGTGGTTTCAGTAAATCTCTCCATCTACTCTTGCTCCTTGAGCCATGGTTGCATAGTGGGCTATGATGGGCTGCAAACCACAAAGTCAGCGGTTTGAAACTCCCAACATCTCTTTCCATGGGAACACAATGATGCTTTTTGTCTCTGTAAAGATTTACCATGAGGGAAATTAGGGACATTTCTACTTTGTCCTATAATTGGAATTGTGGATTTTTTGTGAATTTTTTAGTTACTCCTGCGCTATCACTCCCACTTCTCTTTCACTCATGATGCCTTAAAGTAGTAGCAGAGAGTTAAAAGCCAGCGTGATAATCTTTGCACTGGGCTCAGAGTGGGAAAAAGAAGATGCTAGAGGAAGATATGAACTGAGACAAATACACCTCTAGGGCAGTTTCCCTGGCAAGAGAACCCAATACCAAGGTCTTCAACTCAAATCCAACACAGAACAACCTTACATAGGGTTTCTCATGCTGTAAATCTTTATGAGAGCAAATAGCCTCACCTTTGTACCTCAGAGTGACTGGTGAGTTTGAACTGCTGACCTTACAGTTAGCAGTTCAACACTCACCCACAAAGTCACCAGTGTGGAAATGACATTTCCCCAGAGATCTTCAAAGGCAATGCAAGCAGGTCACTGTTTTGAATAAACGTAAAACTTTTCTTGATAGAAGTAAGTCCTTTTTGAAACTCTAGTTCACACACACATGTATTTTTTAACATACCACTTTCATTTTTTTAAGATGTTGAATGACATGTTATGAACTCCTCCAGGGCAGACATCAAGTTAAATTATTCCTTTTATCCTGAATGCCTAACCTAGATCTAAGTTAACCTACAAAAAGGTTTTCCCAATAAATGTTATTTAATCATTGAGGATTCAATACAAAAGAATATCCATTTTTTAAACCTGCTTTGTAAAATGAGTCCTGGAGCATTTTAATGGTCCATTAATCCACTTGGAAGTACAATATAAATATGCATCTTCATATGTGAGAGCATTCACTAAAATCAAATCAGAATTTTGTAGAAAAGTGAGTACATTTTTAGTAGATCCTAGAGTGAGTGAATCTCCAAAATACATACACAGATATCTTTCAAAAAGTATTCACTTATCATTATTTTAATAAAGTATTCTGCTACTATTTTCAAAATTTCCAAATTCCAAGTGAAATTCCACTTCTGGAAATATGTGAATACTCATCATATCAGTTAGCATCCTTCTGTGTTTCCTCTTCCCTTACCTCTCAGCATGCATGTTACTCAGGGTTATTTTTCCCCAGTATGTATATGCTAGAGACTTTACCTAGAGAAATAAATTGAAATGATTAGGAGAGTCACCTGCTGCTAATTGAAAAAAATGTTAAGAATTAATACAACTTTATAGGCTGACAGAAGTTTTAGGCTGATTAGTTTTGAGAATCACTAGCGAAAATAATCTGGATCACTTCCAACACTTTAAAAATATGTAAATTACAAATCCCTCTGTACCTTCATTAGCTCAATGTTATTCAGTTGCCCTCAGATAATCAACCTGTGGTATATAATATAGAGAACGTAATTCAAGGGGACACTGTGTCGGGGTACATGTTCCTTCCTGACCTTGAGCAAATTTTTCCCCAAGTAAAAGCATGAAGACAATGGTATTTGCTCAGCATCTCCTGGCAATGGTGTGAGTATTTGAGAAGAAACTCCTTCGAAGTTATTTGCATGACCAAAATAACATGCTACAAACAGTGTAAACTACTTTGGCGTAATCCAAAGCATTTAAAAGGAGTATTTTAAACTATAAATGATATGAACTTCAGGGTTAAGAAACTGGACTAGCTATAAGATTTGAAGGCAAACCAAGGAAAACCTTCAACAAATCTCATGAAGTCATGTAGCTATAGTAAATCTGCTTAAGAAGGGGAAAGAAAATTATTACATAGACATGACATAGCCATCAGCTATGTCAGACACACATACATGAGGGAAATGATTTTGTAAATCTCTGATTTTTTTTCCTAGAAGAGGTGCAAGCTGACAAGGTATTCACATAACCAATTCATTCATTAGAAAACAGCAAATTCTAGATATCCTGTCCTTATTTGAAATATAAGTGGCCCATTATTCTGAGTGTAATACAATGAGTGTAGAGCACAGGTAGCGTAAGAGGCTGCACATTTGAGCTGCTAATCACTAGATTGGATGTTGGAAACCACTGTCTCTCCGCAAAGGAGCCCTGGATGTAGTGGTGACCCATCGGGTGGCTAACCATAGGTCAGCTGTTTGAAACTACCAACCTCTCTGCGGGAGAGTTTCAGAAATCCACAGGGGCAGTTCTACTCTGTACTGTAGGACTGCTATGATTGGGAATAGATCCCATGGGAGTGAGCTTTGGAGTTTTACTGCAGAACAATGAGACTGTCTGCTCCTGTAACTAATTTTAGTCTCAGGAACCCATAGGGGCAGTTCGATCAACTCAGTAGCAGTGAGTGAGTGGAAACACTGACTGGCTTAATTTTAACATTTCAATACATGCTGTTGCCTCTTGCATTTATAGACAAGATTTTTATTATTATTTCCAGCTCTCTTCTTCCTTGATTCCTTTATTCATTTGAGATATGAGCTAATTATCTTTTTCCTTATTATTGTGCTTCATCTGCATCTGTTGTCATGCGACCCAAATGGTCCAAAATGTGTTGGAAAATAGACATGTTTTGTCACTGTTCTATTTTTCCTTTTCTTTTTTTGATAGGGGGAAAGAGACTTACACTTTATTTTATAGAACAGTTTTGAAATAGAAGCACATTAAATTGTATCTAAATAAGTTCATGCGCTTACTTGCTGGGATCTCTTATATTTTCAAAGGTATAATACATAAAGCATGTAGCATTTCTGCATTCTTGGATTATTAACCAACAGAAAGAGAAAGATTGTAACTATCAGATACATGTTCATTATTAATTTTATTTATTATGAGATTACTATATTTATCATTTGACTGAATTACTCCATGCCTTATTAACATAACAAATATATAGTGCTGCTACAACAGAAATACTATAATTGGAGTGGATGTTTTTAACAAGAAAATTGATTCTCTTTAAGATGCCAGAGGTCCTAATTCATGGCACCAGCTCTCGGGAACGCTTTCTTTTTGTGGGCTCACGCATTAGGAAAAAGGCTTCTGTGTTCATTTTATCGAGACCTAGCATTCTTCAGAGATCTCTGTCAATCCCCCTTGTCTGGATCTAGGTGGTTCCCAGGGCCAGGGCCGAGGTCCAAGGATGTTCTCTGCCCTTGTCTCTTCTTCCCTTTTGGCCATAAGTCCCTCTCTGTCTTCTTCCTTTTCGTCTTTTGGAAGAAAAAGATGTTGTGGGTTGCAGCCCTGGAAAGTTCACTTTATCGTGGTACAGAGCTATGATGGGATTAAGGGTGTTGCGCTCCCTTAAAGCAATGGGATCCCAGAACAATGTAGTGTTCTGGGATTCCCATTTTTATTGAGGCTATCCATAGCTTGTTATTGTCCACCGACTAAAACGCCTTTGCATAATCAACACAAATAAGTAAACATCTGTGCTAGACAGGGTCCTCTACAGAAACAAAACCAGAATGCTAATAATTTTATATATATTTATACAGATAGATAGATGTACAACATAGGAAATAAGCAGTTAATTAAATTATAAAGTAGTATAAATGGCTGAGTGCAACTCACTCCCATGAGACAGCTGTGAGACACTGGCTGTCAGTCCTTCAAGTCTTGAGGGCCGCGAGGTAGTCCTCCTTGGAGCAATTCAGGTTATCCGGGCACAGGCAACAAACAGCAAGGAAGGTCACCAACAGTCAGCCAGATGACAGGGTCCGACAGTCCCCAGCTCAAGAGACGTAAGTTCCAATGGTGTGGCGAAGCAGGTCTTGAAGGAACCTCAAATTACAGTGACACAGTCCATGGGGTAGATGTCCCACAGGTAGTGTAGCTTGCAGATTAAGGCACTGAACAAGCAAGGCAGCCGCACACTGGTCTGATGATCAAAGAGCAAGAGACAAGAAAGGCGGGGCTCGCCAAGCCATTTATTTCTCCGCCCTTCAATTAATCGCACATGTGTTTATTGGCCAGGTTGGCACAATAAACTAACTACCTCAACATCATTCTGGTATTTGCTGCTTTCAGTCGAGATCCATCTGAGGTCAGCAATGATACCCTTGGGTCCATGTCCTCTTCTGAATCAGGTCTGAACTCAGGAAGATCCTTGTTGATGTACTGTTGCAACTGTTATTGGATTATCTTCAGCAAAATTTTACAAAAATGTGATATCAATGATACTATTCTCTAATTTGTGCATTCCTTTGGGTCACCTTTCTTTGGAATGGGTACAAATCCCTTGAAAGTGCTGATTATAAATTGATGTTTGCCGCTGTTTCTTCTCATTTTTAGTAGTGCCCTATCAACAAATGAAGGTCCCACAGGCTTTCCTGCCACAGGCTGTATGCCTGTCGTTAGCTCATTAGAGTCAACTCTACTTTGAGAAGGCAGCTAATCCTCCAGCATATTTGGAGTACCCTCCACCTGAGGGATTCATCTCTGGCACCAACTCAGACAATGCCTTGCTTCTTCTTATGAGGTTTTCAGTGTCTGACATTGTTTCATTCTGTCCACAAGGTTTTCAGCGGCTAATTCCTCAGAAGTAGCCTATTCCTTCTTCATAGTCTGTTCTTAGCCTGGAAGCCCTGCTGAAACATGTGCATCTCATGTGGCCCTGCTGGCGCTTGAAATACCAGTGACATAACTTCCAGCAACACGGTCAAACACAAAGCACTCCAGTAAGACAAATGGACAGACAATTTGTAATGTAATGAGTGATCATTACATCTTTACATAACTGCCAAGTCACAAAGAATAATGGCCCATACAAATTAATACATATATGGGAAGGCAAAAACCAATCTACAACAATATGCTTATAATAATCCCTTTACCATTCAATACTTTGTTCTGTGTCACTGTCTTTGAAGCTTACTTTAAATAATATATACTTAATATAACTTCTATATAACAACAAGGATATGAAAGGATTTCAGGTTAGGTACAAGGAAACTTCAGGGAAGTGTTGTACAAACTATCTCTATGAATGCAATCATCTGATGTAATTAAAAGATGATTATAGCTCTTGTCCCTAAACACCTAGCATATGTTCCACAAGCTTGAGAACAAATCTAAATTGAAAGAACAGTCCTAATGTGACAAATATCTGCAATCTTATAAGTAAAATATATATTCTGTTTTCTTTCCCTTCTCTACATTATAAAAAATTTTCCAAGGACAATTTAAATACATTTGTTGCTTAAAGTTGTCATGAAGCTCAGATCCCCCACATAGGTGTAAGGAGCTTTTCCCAAATCTCCTCAGCATGGGACTATAAAAATAATAGACAGGAGCTTCAGGTTTCCAGACCTGTGTGGCATTTCTCATTATCTTACCATATTTTAGCCAAGTTACATAAGCAAAGCAAAAATAAATTAAAGAATCATTTTAAAGAACTCAGGTGGCAGTACTAAGTGCTGTTTAATTTATTTTGAAGATTTTCTTTTGACACTTTAGAGATGCTATTCTATTGTGGGCCCAGGTTAAGGAAAAGTGCCAAATGACTGAACCTCAGCAAATTATGAAACAGTGTCCAAAAATCTTGCTCCTTTTCCCAGATGATCTCATCTCTTTCTTTGTTCTACTTTAGTTTACATTCAGCTAACACTTCAATTAAAATGTTTTCAAAATTGAGATAAACTATTGTCTTCTTCAATAATCTGATAAGGTTGAGTTTAGTCAATTATATTGCATATGAAAAAGAAAATTGAGAATAACTTCAAAGTGACTTAATAAATGTATGAATCGTATTAAATACTTAATCTCAACAGAGATTTGGATATAGTTTTAAAGATATCAGCACAACAGTCTCTAGTGATATAATTAAAAGTTATATTCTTATGTGAATGAGACTTTTCAGTGTATCTCAAAACATAAATAGAATTTCAAAAATTATTCTAAGACAGTGTATGAAATTTAAACATCTGGGCCAAGCCAAGATGGAATAATGAGGAGGATGTTATCATCCTTTCAGAATAACAAACTATATTAAATAATGGTATTTAAGACAATGAACATTAGTCAATAAAGACATCAAATGTCTTCCATAGCCTAAGGCCCATTGTATTCCCTGGGCCCATTGACCAATGATGTGAATTGTCTTGCTTCCAGAGTAATTGGAAAGTGGATTACTCAGGTTACTTAGGTGAAATTTAGCGTCTCACCACTTGTTTTCCCTTTTGACCCATTGTTAGCTTTTTCTAGCTTTTATTACCTTCTGCTGTCTTTTGGATTGAGCTTTTTGTGTGCTTTATTCTGTTGGTTGTGGTGGGTTAAATTTTTAGGATGATTATCTTGATAAGCAACTCACAATAGATAATCAATAGAGACAGCTACTAGATTAATAGTTTCTTAGGGTTATGATGGGGAAGTTGGAAGAATATAGGAAGCGAATAATAATAGATAAAAGAATAAAGAAAACATTTAAAAATTGTTTGATAGATACACAATTCTCATATATTTAAACCACTGAATTATATGATAGATGAATTAAGCATGAATGAAATTTTTAAAGAATAATATCACTTTAAAAAAAAGTAACAAATGAGATATTCCTACAATGCGCTTAACTTATGGTCTTGAAAGAGTTTCCAGGCCACAATAAGGGGACAAAGTACACCATATGGGAGAGAGAAATTATCTGAATTGAAGGAGATCTGAGAGTCCTTCGAGACCAAAAGAGTTGGATTGTGAAGGAAAGAATACTGCAGAGAAAACAGTTGCATAAGAAGAAAACTATGAAGACTTGCCAGCCTATGGCTTTCTTTGAATATTCAGCTGAGTACACAGGCATGTGAGGAAGCTACAGAAAGTCAAGAAACAACACCTAGAAAGGATTACAATATTCATTGTCCTCAGAAAAGCAGATTTGCTCTTCTTCATCATTCAGCCTGGAAAAATTAACCATGCATACCGGATAGATTCCACAGTAGTATTGAATCACAAGCCCTGGACTAACTACTGACATGACCTGGTTAACAAATCTTAAAATAAATAGCTAATAAATTACACTCTTTTCAAAAAGCCTAATCCAGTCCTATAAAAAAGTTGATGATGCCCGGCTATCAAAAGATATAGCTTCTGGGGTCTTAAAGGCTTGAAGGTAAACAAGCGACCTTCTAGCTCAGAAGCAACAAAGCCCACATGGAAGAAACACACCAGCCTGCATGATGATGAGGTGCCGAAGGGATCAGTTGTTAGGCATCAAGAACCAAAAATCATATCATTGTGTGTTCACCTCCCTGATACGATCACTGAAGACAAATGGGTGCATAAGCAAATGTGGCTGTGGAGAAGGAAGCTGAAGGTGCCCGGCCATCAAAAGATATAGATAGCATCTGGGGTCTT
>NW_022111321.1:14512057-14529431 GCF_000313985.2 Echinops telfairi
TAATCAAAATCCATTCTAGTGCTCCCTTCCCACAGCTGCCTTCATTATTTACTCCTGAAATCCCCTTTTCTTCTCTACCCACCCCTCCCCTCTATTCCCTGTATCCCCTTGTATCAGTTATCAATATTCATCCACTCCTCCCATACATCACAAACTGGGAATAGAAACAATAAAAACAAAATTGAAATAAGGATAAAATAATATTATTATAAAGACCAAAATACAAATAATGAATAAAAAAGAAAAGACTTCCACCACCATTGAAAAAGCCAGGGATGAAATTTCTGTCATGGAAACAGTAAGAGATACTTGCACCCAGAACAAATTCAGGTCAGGTCTATAGGGAGGTCAACTGGCCAAGTATTGCGTTTGAGTCAGTAGAGTCAAGATTACAATGGCCTCTGTGTCAGAGTAAGGCTTTTTGAGACTCTTGCCTGTGACTAGAGCAGGTTTGCCAGTGGCTCAGTCTGACCAGATACCCTGCAGATGGGTTTGGGGCTTCCACCATCCCCCATAGCCCTCCATGATTGGCTGTTGATAATTTTAGCATGGATTCTTTTCTCTTCACCATGTTTGAATTTTGCAAGTGGCAACATTGGATCACACAAGCGGGTGTCCTTAGTTGACTCCTCACTTAGATAGCTGTTTGTTTGAATACAAGCCTTTAACACCCAGACACTATGCAGATTGATAGTGGGCCCCATTTACTGTCTTCACCACACTTTGCTGTTACACCCTTATCTTCAATGATGATTTCATGAAGGTGAGTATTGAGCAGGACCATGATTTAAGAACTGATTGTTCTTAACATTGTAGGTAGGATATAGTGCGACCATAAAACCCAATCCTAGATCTATGCTTTTGTCTATTTATTTTTTGCTATAACTTGAGAGTAATGCATATTCCATATTATTCCATAATTCAATCATGTTATGCATAATTGTACAATTATCTCTGTAATCAGTTTCCAAACATACTTTTCCTTCCTGGATTTCTTGACATCATCTCCATTTTATCTCCTCTGCCCCTCTACATCTCCTTTCCTCCCAAACCCTTGTTGTATTTTCTTTCCTATAGTCTGGGTTTCATTTACTGAAAAACAATGGAATATAACACAGATTCCAAAGGGTGAGCCCCAGTGGTGACACACCTCTGAGATACACCCTAATATAAATAAACAAGCACAAGAAAACTAATAACAGAATAGGCATCACAGGATTACCAGAATAATATGTATCTTAATACAACATATAAGGTGTTGCTGTAGCAAGATCATGTTTGTCCACCAACCAAAAGTTCACTGCTCTTGGGACAGCTGTCGTCTGCTTCCTCAGACACCATGTGTTTTCTGGCTTAAGTCCTCAGGTTTCAAGTATGTCTGGGATAGAGTCCAGTTCACCCTGTAGACTTCCCATATGGGGGTCTCACTGATGTACCCTGAAGATCAAGAATTCAGTGTCCCAAAGTTCTATGGCAGCTGGCCTGTTTTCCTGGGATACCTCCAGATGCCCAAGGTCAATTCTGCCCAATGCCTGCATGCCGTTAAAAACCACCGCCACCTAATGTTCCCAAGAGCAACCTCAGTCTCAACTCCCTCCAATTGGAGGTCAGCCCTGCCTCCCTTCCTCTCCCCAGCAACAGACATGCTCCTATGCACTCCTAAACTTGACCCTTTCCTCTCCCCTCTCTTGCACTGCCCCTCCCATCAGTAAGCCTCATCCCTCTGACAGGGCTGCCTCCCTCTCCAGGGGCCTCACCCAAGAACCACATGGCAACCACTCAGCAGACAGCAGCCCCTTCCCCACCATCATCAACCATTTGATCCCAGCTGTCATGGGGTGCCCTCCAGCCAAGTGACCTACACTATATTTACCTGGAGCGAATGATGGCACTGGTTCAGGTCTTTACCAGGCTCTCTTAACCCCTGGCCAGACGACTGGATGGCCTGCAACCTTGAGCTTGTGCCGATTCTGCTGTTAGTTCCTACTGGAGAGGACTTCCAGATCCCTCCACAACTTGAGGTGTTTATTGCTGCTTTTTTACAGATGTGTAGTATTCTATTGTGTATATATGTACCAGAGTTTTTTTCAATCCACTCTTCTGTGGATGGAAATTTGGGCTGTTTCCAGTCGCTTGCTATTGTGAACTGTACTGCGATGAACATGGGGAGGAAACATCTGCTTGTGATTTCTTTCTTATTTCTTTTGGGTGTATGCCCAGTAACGGTATTGCTGGACCATATGGCAGTTCAATTGCTTTCTCTTTTAGGTATCACCATATTCCCTTCCACAGTAGCTGCGCCTATTTACAAGTCCACCAGCAGGGGATGAGTTTCCAGCTCACCATACCCTATCAAACATTTGGGGTTTCTTTGGTTGTTGTTGTTTTGTTTTCCTAATTGTGCTATAGTAATGGGTGTTAGGTGGTTTCTCATGGTTCTTTTTATTTGCATTCCCAGATAAATAATGACTGAGAGCATTTCCCCATGTATTTAATAGCCATTCAAGTGTCCTGCTTCGTGAATTGGCTCTTCAGGTATTCTGCCCACTTTCTCAGGGGGCTATTAGTTTTTTGCCTTGTCGTAAGCTTATAAAATTTTGTAGCTCTAGTAGTGAGTCCTTTGCCTGTATGTCATTACTAGATAACTTTTCCCAGGTAGTGGACTCTCCTTTTACTCTTTAATACAGTGGTTCTCAACCTTCCTAATGCGGTGACCCTTTAATATAATTCCTCATGTTGTGGTGACCCCCAACCATAAAATTATTTTAGTTGGTACTCCATAACTATAATTTTGCTACTGTTAGGAATCACAATGTAAATATCTGATATGCAGGATGTATGTTCATTCTTAAAAATTGAACAAAATTAAAGCATAGTGAGTAGTCACAAAACAATATCTAATTATATATTGTGAAATATTTATTTCTAGTGAAAAATAAATGAAATTTTGTTTTGTAGCATGGTGTAGCATGGGTAACAGTGTTCACACTGGGTAGTCGTATATGTGTGTATCTGCATGTTGGCGGACTTGCCTGGAGATAGATTGAGGAGCAGTGTCTCAGTTCCTAAGACTATCAGAAATATGTGTTTTACGATGGTCTTAGGCATCCCAAAGGAGTTGCGACCCACAGGTTGAGAACTGCTGCTTTAATAAAATCCTTTGATGCACAATAGTGTTTTATTTTTAATAGCTCTCATTCATCTATTTTATCTTCCCTAGAGTGTGTTTCCTTTGTTATTTCTAATGGCCCTCACGAGGCCTCCTAGCTTTGTCCCAGTTTTCTCATTGATGATCCTGAGGTTTTACATTTCACTCTTCGATCCACCTTGAGTTTATTTTGGTACACAGAGGGAGATAAGGGTCTCATTTCATGTGGATGTGGATATCTAGCTTTTCCAATGCCATTTCTTGACAAGGGCATCTGCTTCCCATTTAATTTTGGGAGCAGAACTTTTTCAGAAATCAATTGTCCTTATGCAGATGTTTTTATTTCTGGGTTTTCTGTCCTGATCCATTTGTCTGAGTACCTATCATTGTACCAATACCAGGTTTTATTGACAACTGTGTCTGTAGAGTAAGTTTTGAGGTCAGGTAGAGCAAGACCACCTACTTTGTTCTTCTTCTTGAAGAGTTCTTTGCCTGTCCTGGGCTTCATCCCTTTCCATATGAAGCTGGCACTCAGTTTTTCCATTTATTTGAAGAATGATGTGTGAATTTGGATTGGGATTGCATTGACTTTTTACATTGTTATGGGTAGTATTATATTTTCACAATATTGGGTCTTGCGATCCACAAACACAGGATATGCTTCCATTTGTGTAAATCTCAGTTGATATCTTATAGTAATGTTCTATCATTTTATTCATAAAGGTCTTAAAAATTTTTTTTGGTTAGAGTTATTCCTAGGTCTTTCAGCTTTTGTGTGGCTACTGTGAATGGTACTGATTCCTTGGTGTCTTTTTCTGTCCTTCCATCACAAGTCTATAGAAATTCAATTGACTTCTGCTTGTTAATTTTGTATCCTGCTACTCCACTAAACTCCTCTATTATTTCCAGCAATCCTATTTGTGGACCCATTAGGATTCTCAATATATAAAATCATATTGTTTGAAAATAGCAAAAGTTTCACTTCTTCTTTACCCAATCATACCCTTGATATCTTGTTGCTGTCTTATGGCACTGGCTAGGAATTCTAGCACCATGCTGAATATAAGTGGAGATAAGGGGCATCCTTGTCTGTTTCCCTTATTCAGGGGATATGTTTTCAGCTTTTCTCCATTAGGTGTAATCTTGGCTATTGAGTTTTCATATATGGCTTTTATTATATTGAGGATTTTCCCTTCTTATCCCATTTTATTGAGAGTCTTTATTAAGAATGTGTGTTGAATGTTATAGAAAAACTTTTTTGCATTGATTGATATGATCATATGGTTACTGTCCATTTTCTTATTGATGTGGTGGAATACATTTATTGTTTTTCTAATATTCAACCATCTATGCATCCCTGGTATGAATCCCACTTGTTGTGTATATATGTATATACACACATATATAATATTGTATGTTGTTCGATTCTATTGGCCAAGATTTGTTGAATATTTTTTCATCTATGTTCATGGGAGATATTGGAGTATAGTACTTTATATTTGTAAGGACCTTGCCTAATTTTAGGATCAAGATTATGCTAACTTCATAGAATGCATTTGGGAGTTTGCTATCTATCTCTTTCTATGTTCTGGAAGAGTTTGTATAAGAAAGTGTCAGCTCTTCTATGAATGGTTGGCAGAATTCTCCTGTGAAGCCATCTGGACCAGGGCTTTGTTCAGTTGGGAGTTTCTTGATGACCTTGTCTATTTCTTTTTTTTTTTCCCTATTGGTATGTTCAAGCTCTTAATGACCATATGCGCTAATTTGTGGAGAGAGTGATTTTCCAGGTATGTGTCCACGTCCTCCACATTATTAAATTTGTTGGAATACAGTGTTACATAGTACTGCGTAGTCTTCATATTTCATTAGGGTCTGTTGTAACTTCCCCTGTTTTTATCTCTAATTCTAGTTATTAACATATGCTCCTTCTTTTCCTGTGTTTAATTTGCTAATGTCCTGTTGATTTGGTTGATCCTTTCAAAGAACCAACTTTTTGCTCTGTTATTTTTTTCCATTGTACTCCTGTTTTCCAGTTCATTTATCTCTGCTCTAATGTTTATGATTTATTTTATTTTTTTAGCTTTTAAAAGGATTATGCTGTTGACTCTGTTCTAGCTGCTGAGGTGCTGACTTAAGGTGTTGACCACAATTCTCTCGCCTTTTTTCCTGTCTGCATTTATTGCAAATAAAGTGAGTTCTGATAACTGCCTTTGCTGTGTCCCATAGGTTTGGGTATGTAGTATTATCATTTTCACTGGTGTGGCAGTTACATAATAACCTGTCAACTTGCAAAAAGGCGGAATCTAACCTGTCAATTAGGTCACAGCTTAATGTCATCATTTTGGAGGTGCAATGGAGATAAATAGCTCACTGGAGGCAGCACACACAGACTCTGTTTTGTCTTCCTGCTGACAAGACACATGGATCCATTCTAGAGCCCTGGAGCTGGAGGAGCCACGTGGAGACCCCTACGTGGGATGCTTCCACTCCCTCTGGATCCCCAAGACTTTCCACCCACTGGCCTGTGATCTTCCTGTATTCAGCATCATTGCATGTGTGGAGTGAGTCTGAAGAGGAATTTGAAGATTGGTATCAGTCATATGGGCTAATATTGGACTATGGACTTGATCTGGACTGGACTGGGATGTTTTCTTTATATACAATTACTCTTGATATAAAGTTCTCTATTACACACATATGAATGTCTATGAATTTGCTTCACTAGTCAACCCCGAGTAACACAATTGATGTCTAAGAACTAAATTTCCTCTCTAATTTTGGCTAATCCCCATTATTTTTTGATAAGCATGGTATTAAGTCTCTAAGTGTTTGTATTTGGTTTTTGTTCTTTCTGTTGTTGATTTCCAACTTCAGGGTGTGGTCAGAGAAGGTGGTTTGAATGAACTCTAAGTGTTTTACTTTTCTCAAGCTTGCCATGTGTCCCATAATGTGATCTATTTTCAAAAGTATGAGCCATGTGCATTGGACGAATGTGTATTTTTTTGCTGTTAGTTAGAGAGCTCTGAAATATCTATTAAGTCATGTTTTTAGATTGTGTTGTTCAGCTCTTCAATTTCTTTATTGAGTTTTTTATCTGTTGATCTATCTTGCTTTGAGAGTGGTGTATTGAATTCACCTACTGTAATTGTTGACCTGATTTCTCTTTTCATCTCTTTGAGGGCTTCGTTGATGAATTTTGAGGGTCATTTGTTGGGTGTATATATGTTTATTATGTTTATGGGTTCTTGGTCTACTGATCTCTTGAGCATTATGTAATGCCCATTCTTATCTCTAGCTATGTCATGGACCTAGAGATCTATTTTGTAAGAGATTAATATTGCCACCCTGCTTTTTCATTGCCATTTGCTTGGTATATTTTTAACCGTCTTGAACTCTCAGTCCATTTTTGTATGTGGGTTCGAGATGTGTCTCTTGAAGTCAGCAGATTGATGGATTTTGTTGTCTAATCCAGTTTGATACAATTGAATTTTAATCGATGTGGCTAAACCATTAACATTCTGTGTAATTGAATTTAAATGTAAATTAGTTGCTATCATCTCACACTATTCATGTCTGAAATTTTCCTAACGTCTTCTTTATAGGGTGGTGTGTGTCTTTGTGTGTGTATTTTAAACTTGTCTTTGTTTTCTTTGTTTTCCTGTTGTATCTGTAATGTTTTGGGACTGCTTCTGTGTATTGGTTGATTGGTTGGTTCTGGGTGATGTTACACCCTTTGGTGGTCTCATATTTGTGTGCTTTGGCTGTTGGTTTTCTGACCATAGAGAACTGGAAAGATTTTTTTTTTTTTCCCTTTTCTTTATCCTCTGGGGAGGCGGGGGGAGGATTAATGCCAATTTTGTTTTTACTAATCCTCTGTTTCCTTATTAGAGGACATTTTTATATCTCCAAATTTGATGGAGAGCATTGCTGGATAAAGAATTCTTTGGTTGCAGGTGTCTTTCAACTTTCAGAACACGTTGTTCCAGTTTCTTTACTGCATGTCTCAGCAGAGAGGTCTGAACTTTTTATTTTCTATTTACCTTTGTATATGACTGTTTGATTCTGTCTTGCTGACCTCAGGATTCTCTCCTTTGCCTTGAAATTGGATAATTTGACAACTACATGTCTTGGTTTCTTTTTTGGTGGATTTAATGTAATTGGTGGTGCTCTCCGCTTCCTGAATGGTTATTGTCTCCTCCTTTATGATATTGAGGAAATTTTCTTCCAAGAATTCCCTTACTACTTTAACTGTAGGCTTATTTCTTTCTTCCTGTTCGGGGAACCCAATAATTAAAATATTGTTTCACTTTATGGAATCTCACATTCTCCTCAGGCTTTCTTCAGATTCTTTTGCTTTTTTGTTTGACTGTTTCTCTCATTTGCTGATTACTGCTTAGCTATGTTTCAGATCACTGATTCAGTTTTCCATTTCTTCCATTCTGTGGTTGAGATCATTCACCTTTTAATCTATTTCTGCTATGTTATCCCTTAACTCCTGTACTTCCCTTTAGTGTGAGTATTTGTACTTTTTCATTAGTTTTCAGGACTGATGCCCGACTTTCCTGTACAACACTACTCAAGCACCCTTTAACTGACAGGTCAAGGGCTGCGTCTTCTGTGTAAACGGTTGGTTTACAGTCATCTTCAGCAATTGACTTGTTTCTCTAGATTTTTCACAGTAGCTGCTGGTATTGGCTGTTGCTTGGGTCACACTTTGGGTGAACATATGGTGGAGTGTAATCTGCTGGGATGTGTGGTGGGAGAGGCTGGCTTTTTAAGTTAGGGAGAATCAGATAGGTGCTTCAAAAATATTGTGTGTAGATGAGGATGGATTGTTAGTTAGGTGAGTAGGATAATTAGGTTTTAGGGACTTGGAAGTGCAATTTAAGTGATGGTATTAGTCACAGAAAGCCTTTCCATATGTACAGTAATTTTTAATAACTTGGAGAAGAGGTTATGGGAGATGTGATTTTACTTGTTAAGTTAATAGAGATTGTGGGTTGTTGAGGTGGAGGGAACAGATTTTAGAATTTGTCTTGGTTGAGGTAAGGGAGGAGTATAACGAATCTATCAGAGTCCCTTACCAGCCCTGTGTTTTATGTAGGGAGAGTTCAGTCTTTCCATTATTTGCTTATAACAGTGCATTCCTATGCAATTCAGAATTATCTTTTCCTTAAACATGGTTCTAGGGTGGAAATGGGCTTTTATAATGGGTGTTCCAGGAAAGAGGAGCTTCTGATGAGAGGGAGATCTAGCCTGTGCTGGTAAAGTTGCCTAGAAACTCAGAAATGATGGGTTCCACTTCCTCTGATGGGGTGAGGATTTTTGTGTTTCCTTTCTTGAAACAAAATAGGAACAATTCTACCAATCACCTGGAACCGTCTGTGCTGAGGATTCTAGCAGCAACTCTGTTTCTCCGGTGTGGATCTTTCTCCAACTAGCTGAGGCTATTTATGTGCTGAGCCACCAGAGGGAGCTGAACCTTGGCTGGAGATTATCATCAATGGGGTCTCTACTGCACAGGCCTCCATGACTTCCAACATCCAGGACCTCCGAGAGTCTGCATGAGCATTCATGGGATGCCTCTGAGGTATAGACTGCCCCACCCCTTCTCCAAGCTGGCAAGCCACTGAATGGGTCATGGGGGTGGGGGGTGGGAAGTAGGGAAGAAGTTTAAAGTTGCCACCACACTGGCAAAGGAGCCAAAGTGCGGGTAGGTACTGTGAAAGGGCCCACAGGCATGATGGGAAAAGCTGCAATCTCCATGGGAGAACCGACAAAAGAACCCTGCGGTGGTGCAAGATTCGGTCTCATGTCTCAGTCCCCCATCAAGGCTACCTCATCCACAAATCTGGAGACCCCATAGCAAGCCCTTCACGTGGGTGATCCTACATCAGCTCCATCTTCCTAGAACGCTCTCTCAAAATGATTATTAATAGAACAAAACTATCTAACAATATTCCATAGGTTAAATGCACAATTTCTGGCTTACAATGAAAAGTTCTAGTACTTCAGAGAATCCATAAAATATGACAAAAAAGAATAATCAATTGATCAAAATTAATCTGTTAACTACAATTGCTATTGCTATTGTGTTCAGTTGAGTCAATTCTGAAGGATTGTGGTTGTTTGGTGTACGCAAGTCAGTTCCCACTCTTAAGAGTCCTGCGAACAAAACACTATCTGATCCGGTGCCATCCTGACAATTGTTTTTGGAACCATTGTTGCAGAAATTGTGTTCATCCTTTGCACTGGAGGCCTTATTTATGTGCTGACATTCTACTTCACCAAGTAGGATGTCCCTCATGGTCGTATGCCCAAAGTCCATGAAGTCTCCCCATCCTCAGTTCTAATGAGCGCTCCAGCTGTACCTCTTTGAAAACAGGTCTATTTGATCTTTTCACCAGCACCACAATCCAAATGTACCAATTCTTGTCTATTTTTCTTACTCATTATCCAGCTTTCATGTGAATATGAGATGATTGAAAATACTATGGCACGGGACTACTGCCATCCAGTTGATTACAATTCATATTCATAATAGGGCTGCTGCGACTGTAAAACGTTACAGCAGCAGACATCCTCAACTTTCTCCCATAGAGAAACTGGTTGATTCAGATAGGCAATCTCCCTACCACTTTACAATTCTCAACCCTATTAACCATTACATTGTAACTTAAAAAAATTAAATTAAAAGTCGCACATTTTATCTTCACTTAAATAATACATGATTACCACAGTGTTAGTAATCCCACACATCATATACCTAAAACTATACAGCATTATATAGCCAAGCTTCCAGATATTCTTCAATTGCTAGAGCTGTTGTATAAGTAAACACCACCAACATTACCCTTAAATGTACCCAAAATACTATTAGACCTAAAAAGGACTCACCAAAATTTAGCCATCAGGACTCTATATATTCATTAACAAAACAAAACAGAGCAGAGCAAAACAAATCAAAGTAAAGCAAAACAAAACAAAAACACTGCAATGGAGTCCAGTCCAACTTATAATAGCTCTATAGGACAAATATGTGCCCCATATGGTTTCCAAGTGTGTAATCTTTGATGGAAAAAACTCCCACATCTTTCTCTAGTAGAGCTGCTGTTGTGTTTGGACCACTGAATTTTTAGTTAGTATCCAGACACTTAACCATTATGGCACGAGGGCTCATCCCAGGTACACAAAACCCACAAACTTATTTCAAGTTAAACATTTTACCATATTATAGAAATGAATCCTATTTAACACTATAGTTAGATGATTTGGGAATGTGGTAGTTACATAATCTGTTGGCAATTTGAGACTATTATGAGTTAAGGGTGGAGTTTAGCCTGTTAATCAGCACGCAGCTTGATAACCTCATTTGTAGGTGCTAAGGAGCTCACTCCCTTGAGACATTACTGATGACCAGCCTCATGGAGCTATGCTGATGTAGCTAGAGCACTGGAGCTAGAGAAACCATGTGGACCCACACCAGTGCTGAGATGCTTCTACCACCACTGGATCCCCAAGACTTTCCATCCACTGACCTGTGGATTTGGCATCATTGCATGTGTTTCATGAGTCTGTAAAGGAATTTATAGATTAGTATCAGACATATGGGGTAATATTGGACTTATGGACTTGGATCTGGCCTGGGCTGGGATGTTTTCTTAATGTAAAATTGGATATAAAGCTCTTTGTTATACACATATGTGTGTATTGGAATATGTTTCTCTACTCTACCCAGACTAACACTAGCAAAACTTTTAAACTGGATGAATATTGGTAATAAAACATAAGCTATTTTGTGGCATGCACACTTATATACCAGGTACTTCAGATACATTTCTTTTCATTCTCACAGTAATCCTTCAGCATATATATTAATGTCTTTATTTTATAAATAAGAAACCAACAAGATTTTTTAAAGTTAAGCAAGTTTTCCCCAAAATCAGACAACAAAAATTAATGTATCCAGGAAACAAGGTCAGCATCTGCACATCCTGTGTTCTACTGACCCACTTCTTTACCAAGAATGAGCCCTTCTCCAGCTAGTGATCTCTCCTGACAAGCTCAAAGTACATGAGACAAAAATTTTCTTTCCTTACATTTAATGAGCTTTCTGTCCATACTTCTTACAAGAGAGATGTGTTTATCTTTTTGGCAGTCTATGGCCATTTAAATATTCTTTGGCAGCATCATAGTTCAAATGCATTGATTTTTCTATGGTCTTCTTTATTTAATGTCCAACTTTCACATGTATATAAAGCCATTGAAAGTACCATTATTCTGGCTAGGCCCACCTTAGCCCACAAAGCAACATCATTGCTTTTCAAAACTTAGATATTTACTCAATGCAACATGAAGAGGCACCCATCAAAAAATCAGAATTGACATTTCAAAGCTATGTATTTATTTGTTTGTTTTACAAAACAGCTTATAACTTTAAAAGTACTTTCCATTACACTTAATACATTTGTAAAATATGTGATTCCATTCTTGGAAACATTCTTCAGACTCACATGTTTGGATGGCTGACAGCATCTCCCTCGCCTCTTCTGTGTTGTCAAATCGCTGTCCTTTTAAGTTCCTCTGCATTCAAAGAAACAAAAAGAAGTTGTATGGCATGAGGCCAGGTCAGTAAGGTGTGTGGGGCAAGAAAGACATGCTGTGTTTTGACAAAACCTGGTGCACTGATATGGCTTTGTGATCAGGTGCATTGCCATGGTGGCACAACCAGGAAGCAGTGGGCCACAATTCAGACCTTTTTCTTTTTTTTTCTCACACACTCTTACCTATCTTTTCAGAACCTCTAAATAGAAAGCTTGATTAACAGTCTGATTTGGTGTAATGAACTTCAAATGCACTGCAAGTAGATATTTTCATCTGTTCTGGAAGTTGATGTATGTTCAGAATGAAGTTTGTCATCATTCGACATTTCACTTTTTAAAATGAGTAAAGCACTTGTTGTACTTGTTTTCCCAAATCACTGTCCTTGTAAACTGTATTCAATGTCACAACAGTTTCTGCAGCATTTTTCCTGAGCAGGAAATGGAATTTCAGAGCACACTGTTCTCTTTAATCAATCATGACAAAAAATGAGATTAGAGTGAAACTGTTTTTACAAAAAAATTCACTGTGACTAGAGAGAACCTTCCCAGGTGCCGCCACTGGGTGCACTACCTGAGAGTGAGGTGCTTGAAGCTTGCCTAGCAGAAACAATGTAAAACTATAAAAGCTCCACCCAGCTGAGCTTTTTTCTTGTTTTTTTGGGGGGTGGGGTGTTGTGGGAGGGTGGGAGGGTTAATCCCTCATATTTCATTTCATTTGATCTCTTGATTGCCACTTCCGTGAACATTGATTGTGGATCCAAACAAGATGAAATTTTTGACAGCGTCAATCTTTTTCTTCATTTCTCATGGTGCCCAAATCAATGTTGTGGCCCCTGAAGTGATGAACACCAGTTTTGACAATATAACACAGTATTGTATTTTGGATTTCCTTAAGTCCAGGCAGTTGTTGGTGAGAATTACCAGTTTTCTTTTGCCTTGTCTGATTATCTTCAGAGTTAGCTCATGGCTCAGCATATGTTTTCCACTTTTCATAACAAGTTGGAGCCAGAGTTGACGAACTTCAGCAACTTTTAGTATTCCTTGCTGACACTACCTTCCTGTCTTAGGTATTGGATGGACCCCAACCAAGAGCTTCTAATATACTTATTGTGAAATTCAATGTATATAATGCTATTAAAATCTAGGAAATATTGTACAGTTAAATATATTTTATATTTTTAAGGCTTAAAACTACATGCTTAGAAGTATGTATTCTATGTAAACATGAAAGGGAGATGTTTTTGGAGACCATTATTTTAAAAAAAGACAAAAATTAATAAGAATGTAATGCATTCATTATCTTCATTCACAAAAAAAATTAGTTGCAGGACATATAATTAACATGTCATGATTGTGCTTTATTAAATGACTGCTGTAAGGTATTATCCATGACTCATATTACTGATTGTGAATTTAGGTGAAAAGAAGGAGGATGAAATAAATATTTCAAAGCCAAATATTTGTTCAATGAATTGAAATATCAGACCACACTAGAAAAAACCTAACAAGAGAATGCTTTCCTGGAGTAAAATAAAGCTGTACAGTATGATTGCTTTGTCTCCTTACATAATTTGGTGTAATGAATGCAGAAAAATATTTATTGCAAGTAACTTATTTGGATGGAATGACAGGAAATTACCTTTTAATGTACAGCAAAATAATCACCGTTGTCATCAAGTTTGTAACCTTGCCCTTTTACAAAGATAGTAAATGGTGGAGCCAGTATATAACCCAGATTTGAAAAACTCTTAAAGAAACTGGCTTCTCTGCATTATGGCTTCAGATAATATTTTAGATTGACCCAATTGGTAAGATACAAGTGTCGGATCTGTTGGTGGGGCCTTAACACTTGGTGATGCTTAGTGAATTACAGAGAGAGCAGAAATCCTCGTCAGAAAAATAAAAGAGCAAGAAGTAAGTCTAGTGTTGGAGGGACCTGCGTCAGGGACTTTGCAGTGGAAGAACTGTTGGCTTTTATGCAGCAGAATGAGAAAATAATCGGAGTAGTTGGTTTATACAAAGAAGAATGTAGTATCAGTATTGGAGAAAGGCTTATTAACAACCTGCAAAATGAAGAGGACACAAGTTTGTTGAAAGTGAGGAAGAAATGAAGCCTTCATGGATGAAGAGGAAAGATTGCAACTTTCAGTTGGATTACAATCAAAGAGAACACCAAAATCCTCTCAACTGGACCAATAATTAGCATCATGATAAGCAGAGAAAAGATTGAAATCGTCAATGATTTCATCTTTATGGATCCATAAACAATGCTCATGGACATGCCAGTCAAGAAGTCAAACAATCCATTGCATTAGGTAAATCTGCTTCGCAGCACCTCTTTAATATTGGGAAGCCTGGGTGCTACTTTGAGGACTAATGTACACTTACTCAAGCCAAGCTACTTTCCATTGTCTCTTATGTCTGTGAAAATTGGACATTGAATAAGGAAGACTGAAGAGCAATGGAAACATTTGAATTATGGTGTTGTCAAAGAATATTGAAAATACTGTGGACTGCCAAAAAAACAAACAGATCTGTCTTGGAAGAAGTACATCCAGAATGCTCCTTAGAGACAAGATAGGGAGACTTCATCTCATGAACATTGGACCTAATATCAGGATAGGCTAGTCAATGGAGAATGATATCATATTTGGTATAAGGGAAGAGTAGCAAAAAAAGAGGAAGGCACTGGAGGAGATGGACTGACATAGTGGATGCAACAGTAGACAAATACGAACACGGTTGAGAGCAGGACTGAGTGGTGTTTTGCTCTGTGGTACACAGGGTCTTTATGAGTTGCAGCCTAACAACACTGAGCAGCAAACCCATATTTGATTCCCAGTCATTGCACCTTTTGTATAACCACTATTTGTCTGTCAGTGGAGGATTAGGTGTTGCTGTGATGCTAAAAGAATGAAATATATAGACTAAGGCAATGTGGGAAGAAAAAGCTGGGTGCAGTCAACAAACATCCTATGGGCCACTAAGACTGCACTAATCATGGGGATGGTGCAGGATCATGCACCAATCTGTTCCATAGTGCCTGGTCTTACAGAGTGGAAGATAACTTTATAGCAGCTAATAACACAGTGTGGGGCAAACAAACAACAAAAAAGCATAGTATGCAACAATGAATATTATTTGCCAGGCATACCTCTCTGCTGGCAGAACATATCATCTGGAGCGAGCTCTCACATCTCCAAGGATTAGAGAGAAGCTGCAACAACAACCCTGAGCAGGATTTGCAGACCACCCAGATGAGGCAGTTTCACTGAGGAAGATAAGAAAGAGTCCGTCCTCCCAGAAGGTAACAGCATTAGGAGCCATTATGTCCACGGAGTTGCCACATTTCATGCCACTGAATGCCTCCCAGGGGACAGCATAGGACTCACTACAAGTGTTATCCATATAGGGCTCACAAGCTAGTGGAGCATACGTGGCGTCAGCACTGCTCCGTGTGAGACCCCATGGCCCCCAGAGGATTCATAGGAGAGGATTGATAGGCCTGTAGGGCATCATTTCACTCTGAAGTATTTCGCCCATCATCCGCTCCTTCATAGATCTGGCCTGGCCTTTTGGGATACACTATAGCTCATCCTTTGAGCTTTGAAACTGCACCTTTGAGATTTTAAGCTGCATTTTCAAGTCATGTTCATATAAAAAATAAAAGTGCTAACTCTAACAAACTGAAAAGGAGAGCAGCTTTATCTAGCTACTGGGAACAAACAAAAACAATGGAGACAAAATAACCACTGAACAGCTAAAGAAACAACAATCTATGGTATTGTCAATTGATTATATAATTATATACTTTATGCATGTTATATAATTATACTATACACTGCTGCTGCATGTATTCTGACTGAGCGGTACCACATAGGACTGAGTAGAACTGCCCAATAAGGTTCCTAAGGCTGTGATCTTCATAGAAGCAGATTGCTACGTCTTCAGACTGGTTGGTGGATTTTATCTGCCAACCTGTCAATTAACAGCCAAGTACTTAACCTCTGTGTGATCACAAGTTTTAATATAACTATGGGAATGAAATGTTCAGATGAATAATGAGTAGGAAAGTGAGCTTTGAATCAGACCAAGGTTGCAATTCTGTTTTTGTGTTGGTTAATCTATAACCTTTCTGATCATCTGATCTAATAAACATCTATAAAACTGATAAAACATCTACCTCACAGTGTTGCTTCAAGCATTAAATAAAGTAATATACAGTATATACCAATGGTTTAGCTGAACTATATGTTCATTAAATTACAACTATTTTAATTAATAACAGTAGAGTCATTAATACTGAACAGACTTGTAATGATACACATAAATGCAGATAATTTATGCAAGCTGATGACACTAAAATTCTGAGGGCCAGGACCTATAATTACCAATATAACTAAATATTAATTGGATTTAATTATAGTTTAATCCATTAGCCACCTAACAATTGTGGCATGCCTGTTGACATGTCGATACAGTCCAAGGAATTTATGTTAGCCACCAAGATATTAATTTTTCATTTTTCCCAAATGTCTTATTCAAGATCTGGATGTGGAGCATTTTATAGTATGGGGATTTTTCCAGGAATAAGACATTTGCCACATAAGCATATGCAAGGTCAATCAGAACAGACCTTGAGCTATTACATTTTTCTGGTTCAACTGATACTAGGCTATGATGTGGTGATATTAGATATGATAAATCCGAGGAGTGAGGTTTGTCTCCATGGTCATCTGAATTAGAGAATGCCTGGGTGGTGCAAATAGTTAAAGTGCTTGGCTGCCAACTCTGGCTGCTAATTCTGGTTGGTAGTTACAATCAAAATTTACCGCAGGAAGCCTGGTAAGCTACTTCTGGAATCTCAGCCACCGAAAATACCGTAGAGGGAAATTCTATTCTGATACACACACATGTGACTGCACTGACTAGAAACCAACTCATGGCAAAGGTTTCTCTATAGTTATAATTGTATAATTATAGTTTCCACATAACCTCAGACAAGAGTTACAGTCACAGTAGAAAAGTATGTGGGTTAAAAAAAACATTCCAATCCATAAAACCACTGTCCATGTAATGGCTTGTGATATGACAGCACAAAGATACTGTACATATTCAGCATCGCTGGTATTTGTTTATAAAAAAATAACACCCAGGGAATAATATAACTTGTAATCTTTCTCTTTGTTGGATATTTTATGTGTTCCCGAAGATTGTGATCACCCATTAGAGAAGACTTAGAATGAAGCTTCTGAGTAGTGTAAACAAGAGTTGACCAAATACATCTTTTAGGGATAAGTAATAGTTCAGAAGTAATACTTCCTAGTGGACCAGGGTGAAGGACCCATTGATTAGAGCCCATAATAGGTCAGAGCTGACTGTCTCCCTTCACCATTGAATAATGCTGTGTGCAAGCGTCCCAGTTAGACTACTTAGGAAAACAAGTCTTTCAGGAGTTAAGATTTACAATACATTGATTTTAAAAGACAAAAAATAACACTTAATACCCTGTTTGAGTCAAATCATGAAGTTAGATTTTCGAAAGCTGACTGAGGGTCTAGAGCTGTTTTGGTGCGATAAGCATAAGCCCTACACTCAAAGGGGAATCTGGGCTTCACTACTG
>NW_022111321.1:14529556-14540153 GCF_000313985.2 Echinops telfairi
TGTCTTCCTTTAGCATGCATGCCTTTTTATGGTGGAATAATACTTGATTGTATGAATTTACCATATTTCCTTTATCCATTCATGAACCCGTGCTCATTTGCCACACTCGTCTACAATGAGTAGATTTGGAACTATTTGTATGGTCTCTTTATTTTTATTTATTTATTTATGTATGTATGTATGTATGTATGTATGTATGTATGTATTTAAGATAGGCAGGATAATCAATCCCATAGAGATGGGAACAGGACCAATGGTTCGGGTAGGAAGGGCATGGGAGAGGAAGAAGTGGGGGAGGGGTGTGAAGAGCCAAAAAAAAATCCCCAAGAACAAAAAACTGGACAGGGAAATATAGCAAGGGACAATGAGGAGGGAGTAGCGTTCCTGGCTATATTTGAGCAATTGAAATGTATCCAAGAGGAATTACTGAGAGGTGAATGATGGTTAGCCATGGTAGGGTGGCAGGAGGAAAGAAAAAGAGGAAAGAACAAGAAAGTAGAAATTATGTATATCGGTATAAATATAGATATGTATAAGTGTAAACCTATAAATATATGTGTGTTTGTGTGTGTATATATAGATAACAAGGAAGCAGATGGACTTTGGGTCTCTACTTAAATCTTGCCTCAGTGTAAAAATGGTTTGTTCTAATAATATGACAATGTATAGTACACACATTCCTGACATGATCGCTGACGAAAAATGGGTGCATAAACAAATGTGGTGCAGAAAGCTGATGGTGCCCGGCTATTAAAAGATATAGCTTCTCGGGTCTTAAAACCTTGAAATTAAACAAGCGGCCATCTAGCAGGGACATAATAAAGTCCACATGGAAAAAAAGCACACCAGCCTGTGTGATAATGAGGTGCCGACAAGAATAGGTATCACAAGTTCAAAATCAAGTAATCAAACTGACATAAAGGAGCACAAGCAAAGTGAGACCCCAAACCCACCTCCAAAATATTTGTACAGTCCCTGGCAGAAGGGCCATATGGAAGGGATGACCCATCCAGGGTGCAGTATAGCATTGATGAAACACATAACTACCTCTAGTTCTTTAATATTTTCTCCCCTTACTATTATGGTCTTAGTTTTACCTCATTAATCTTGTGAGACCTACATATATTCATTTGTCTTAAGATCTTTTGATGCATATTATCCAAGATAAACCCTCAGATATAGCCATGGGAGTAATGATTCCCAGAGTGCACAGAAAAAGTGTGTGTGCGTGGGTGGGGGGCAGGAATGATAGCAATGATGAGTATATAACCCCACTCAAGGGGAATGAATAACAGAATGTAGGTGACCAGATATATTGGACGGTGTAAGATATAGCAAAATTAAATAAATCTGATACAATAAAAAGGGTTCCTGGGGGCTAGGGTGAGGGAGGGAGGGGGGGAACTGATCAAAAAGTTCAAGAAGAAAGAAAATGTTTTGAAACTGATGGTGGCAGCAATTGTACAAATAAGCCTGATCTAATTGAACTATAGATTGTTACAATACCCAACAAATTGTAAAAATAAAAAAAAAGAAGATGAACAAAGGATATGAACAGACACTTATCCAAAGAGGATTTTCAAGTGGCCTGCCAACATTGAAAAGATGCTTGTCATCATGAGCCATCCAAGACATACAAATCAAAACACCAATAAGGTATCACCTCACTCCTGCGAAAATTTCACTGATTAAAAGCCAAACACACACACACACACACACACACACACACACACACACACACACACACACAAGATGTACAGCCTCAGAAATCCTATTTAGGTTTGAGTTGGAATCAAAGCCATGACAATGGCTCTGTTTTTTCAGTTTGGTCCTTTACATGAGTCTGGGTGATGCAGTAGTTAAGTATTCAGCTGCAGAACTAACTGAGAGAACTAATTGAGAGAATTGGTTGTTGAAGCCAACAGGAGGCTTACTGGAGGAGAAGACAATGATCAACTTCCACAAAATTTCACTCATCCAGTTCATTGAAATGGATGTGATGGCACACCACCAGAACGTTGCTGTCTAGACAAAGTTAAGCTTCTCTTTCGCTGGAATGGCTGCTGGTGTTCATGTTCTACTTTAAATTCCAGGTTCTTCTCTCACCAGCCTCCCATATTGTGCATATTGTCCTGCCGCCCCCACACTTACATCAACTCTACAACGAGGTCAGTTTCATTTTTTGTGCCTTTGCTTTTTACTTTCTCAAGAAGCAGCTCAGGCATGCCTCATACTAAAAGCATTTTCAGATCTCTTTTGTTGCTTCTGATCCTCTACTCTATTCGCACCCTCATTAACAGGCCAATTGCATCATATTGTACTTACTCTCTGAATGTTTGTCTCTCTGGTAAGCTACTAGCTTCAGTGGGAAATAGGCTGATTCATCTGTGACTACCAGAAAAAGGTCTTGCCACCTAGTAGATGCTCAACAAAATTATGATGACCAAATATATAAAACCATAAATAAAGGCATAACATTTGCATTCTGTGTATCTGAAGAAGAGGTGAATTCTTCTAGCCACCAGGGAGATGCAAATTAAAAGCACAATGAGATGCCACTTTACACCTACAATGCTACCCCACATTTAAAAAAATATGCTGGAGAGGATGCGGAAAGAATGGACCTCATATATACTACTGGTGGACTTGTAAATATATACAGCCACTGGGGAAAATGATTTGGTGCTATTTAAAGCAACTGGAAGTTGAAATCCCATATGATCCAGCAATACCACCATTAGGCATATATACCCTAAAGAAACAAGAGACAGAATGAGTGGAGGTGTGTTCTCCCATGTTCATAGCAGCACAGTTGTCAATAGTGAGAAACTGGAAGAAACCCAGATGCCCAACAGTGGAAGAAAGGATAAAGAAACCATGGTACATTCATGCAATGGAATACTATGCATCCCTTAAAAGAGAGAGACAAAGCTTGAAATACAGCATGACATGGAAGGACCTGGAAACCATTATCCTGAGTGAAGTAAGTCAATCACAAAAGGACAAGTATTGTATTAGTGCACTACTATAAGGAGAAACACATTTAACAAATCTTAGGAACCAATTCCCAAACCAAAGGGGAGAAGACTACCTACCGGCCATGAACCACGCAGTATCCCTCTTTGGCTCACTTCCTAAGAGCTGACATGAAGGAGGAGACACTGCCACTTTGTCTGGGAGCACTCCCTCAAGAGGGGGGAATTGGAAGATGATCATCCACTGGAGGCTATACAACATTGAAAAAAGGCAGGGACAAAGCAATGGGCCCCCCAAAGGAATGCAAGGGGAAGCTTTCCAGAAATTCAAGCCAAGACCAGGAGAGGGGACCACATACATTGTGGAGAAGACATGGTTGGTGAGTAGGATGGGGGAATGCGGAGAGCTAACCACATAGTGGGAAAGGATGCTAAATTGAGTGAGTGTAGGGAACTTAGGGACCAGATTTTAGGTACCTAGATAGACACTAAAAATTCATTTCTACCCAACCATTGGTGAACCACACCACTCACTAAGCATGGAAGCTGACCTGGCAGGAAGCAGGGCACAGCACAGGAGTTACATCAGGAGGACTTAACATAGAGACCTCACTTGATGAGCTGAGACCTACCTCAAAACTGCCTGCACCTTTGGACTGAGGGCTGGGGAACTTAGATGGGAGAGAAAGCAGAGAGTGGCCACCCCGGGATTGTGGTAGGGGCAGTCATTGGACCTTGGGGGAAACCCCCCAGCTCAGTGGGTGTCCAATGGAAAGCAACCCAGGATCACTATACATGTTGTACCCCAAGGCCTTCTCTGCAGTGACAAGATAGATTGGGATCCATTGAGCAGGGTCTACAATCAGAAGAATTGACCCAGGAAGTCCCTCATTGGCATCAATCCCCAAACTTAGAGTCAACAGAGCGCAATTGAATGAGAGACGGAGCCCTGTGGGTTGCAGCTCAAGTTGGAACCGTATTTGCATAGACTCCTCATCCCAACAGTGTCTGGAGTGCTGGGTAATTGGGGATATTCATGATGGCAATAACGCAATCGACTTATACCTCAGGGGGATGAATGATAGCACTGGACTTCTTTGTTTATATCGGTATTTCCTTTCCTGCTTGCAGCTTGCTTTTTGTTTTTGTTTTCCTTTTTGGTGTGTGTGTTCTGTTTGTTTGGTTGCTGGTTGACTTCTGACTGCTGTTGATGCAGTTGATATTATAGGGTTGTGATTTTGTCATATTATGGCTGCCAAAGTAAACCTAAGTTGTGGAAACCTCATGGACAAGTAAATAGAATGTGGGCTCCCACTTAACTTCAGCCACAATTCAAGAACACTTTGTTCTGAAAACATGGCCCTGCTCAATTATCACCTTCATGAAAGGATCACTGAAGACAAGTGCTACATCAAAGTGTGGTGAAGAAAGTAGATGATGCCCGGCTATCAATCAGAATAGTGTCTGGGGTCTTAAAGGTATGTATTCAAACAAGCAGCCATCTAAGTGAGGAGTCAGCTAAGTCCATATGAAAGAAGCACACCAGCTGTGTTATATAAAGATGACAATTACAAAATTTGAATATAGCGAAGGGAAGAGCTGAAATTATGAACACCCAATTTTTAGAAGTCTATGGAGGACAATGGGAGCTCAAAACCCATCTGCAGAGTATCTAGTCAGATTGAACCACTGGCAGCTCTGCTCTAGTCAAAGGCAAGGGTCTCAAACAGCCTTATTGTCAGGCAGAGACCATTATAACCTGGAAACGTTGAAACAAATTCAATACTTGGCCAGATGACCTCTCTATAGACCCGACCTGAATTTATTCTGGGTGCAAGTATTTTCTTACTTGTTCCATGACAGAAATTTCGTGCCTGGCTTTTCAAATGGTGATAGAAGTCTTCTCTCTTACTCATTACATGCATTGTCTCATATTATTATTATTTTATCCTTACCAGCGTATTTTAACTTTGTTTTTTATTCTTTCTGTTGGATTTCCCACTTAGTGATGCCCAGGAGGAGTAGATGCGTAGTGTTAATAACTGATACAAGGCTTGATAGGGGATGCAGAGGTGAGGAGTGGGTATTAGGGAGGGAAAAGGGATTTCAGGAATAAAAATTGAAGGCAGGTGGGGGAAGGGAGCACTAGAACTGACTGTGATTGCACAACTCATTTTAAAGGTGATTTAACCATCGGGGAGGAATGTTCTAAAATTGATATGGTAATGATTGCACAATTCTCCTGGATATGATTAAATGATTGAACCATTGAATAGTGTGATATGTAAAATATGTGCCAATAAGGCACACACACACACACACACACACACACACACACATATGAATTCTTTACAGTGGTTCAATCCTACCTGAAGCCCCATTTGCCTTTTAATTTGTATAGTTATTTTATCTTGAAAGTCAATTAATCTTTCAAGATCATTTCTCAAATAAGCTCTCAAGGAAAAAATAGGAAGATCTAAATGAGAATAATGAAAAATCTTCAGGAAAGATAGGGGATATTTATAGCATTTCCAACCTTCTGTCCCTGGGTTCACATCAGGTGATTTGCTTGCCGATTCTTTAATAGAGACACAAGTAGACTCAGGTACAAAATTGAAAGTCTCAACATGATTGTTGCTACAGTATCCTCGCACTGTCCGTATGATCTTTAATTGTCTATTTTGACTCAATAATTTAAAATATTCATTGTAGTGGATTATAGAGTTTTAAAAACCATAAATACTTCAATATATTCAAAATATATTCAATGCATCATCAGTCTTTCATTAACTATGTCAGTAAAAGACAAAACTGTATTCTTATTTCAAATGGAAAATGCTAACCATGACCTCACTCAACCAAACTATGTTTAAGGCAGGAGAAAATCCAACATCAGTTCACCTGAGAAGTGTTCTCAGTTGTTTAGTCTAATTTAAATGTCCTTTTTCCGGTCCTCAGGGTCCCTCTCACTTACCATAGGAAATACAGATGCATGTCTTATTTGATCCTGTTCTGAAAGTTATTAAGAGAGTTTCCTAACATAGTGGAGCTGCTGTGTAGTACAACTAGCTGCTAAGAAAAAGGTTGACTGTTCGAATTCATGCAGAGGCACCTCAAAAGCAAGATCTAATGATCTACTTTCAAAAAAAACCCCACCACTCAAGCCCTATGAAGCACAATTCTACTATGGCACACAGTATCGCCTGGAGTTAAAATTGTCTAGATAGCAACTGATTTTTCTATACATAGTAGATGATCAATCAATATTTATTGAATGAATGCCATACAGATGCAATCAAGCTTAGTAGAGATATGTTATTATTAGAGAATAATGACTGGAGGGAGTAAAGAGCACTGGCTTAGATTCACATTGCAGATTGATGACTCAGAAGCTCAGAGAGCTCGTTTGCCATTAAAACATGGAGCAGCTGAGGTTGTGACTCAGGAATGCTAGCTGTTGAAAAAGGAATGGTAGAATCTCATGTAGAGGAAAGTAGGTCAATTCCTATTGGAGTTTGCTGTTTTCCTTTTTTAAAATGATGTGTGTGGTCATAGTTACAAAGCACTGCCATAACATAAATACTACAACTGGTGGTTTTCACAAGCAAAGGTTTAGTTTCTCAGAGTCCTAGAAGCTGAGGGCGAACTCTTGGATGCAAAGAGGTGTTCCCCTGCCTACTTTACCTCCTAGAAGCTGCCAGTAATCCTTGTGATTCCTTGCTTCATAGATGTGCCTATCTCTGTCACTTGTCTTCCTCTTATGTGACTCTGTGTCTATTCTACTCCTTATAACTCAGAGACGATTAGGTTTAGGACCCATCCAACAGAGGTGTGACAATTAACATAACAATGGATGCTTTATTTTTAAGCAGTATCATTTTTACAGGTATAAATCAAAACCCACTATTGTCCAGTCAATTCCAATTAATAGCGTCCCTCTAAGACAGTGTAGAACTGCTCTTGAGGCTCTGCTTCTCAGGCTTTGAATCTTTATGGAAACAGACGATCTCATCTTCCCCCACAGAGCAGCTGGTGGCTTTGAACCACAAAACGTTTAGTTAGCAGGTCCACACTTAATGACAATACCGCGAGGGCTTCATTTACAGGTTTAGGACACAGGATTTCAATACATAGTTGGGGGAACATCGTTTAATCAATACATATGTCATAACATTTCTTCTCATAATTATATAATGAATTTAATTTTAAAATAACAAGCAATTCAGATACCAGGTTATATCTTTATGGCATTTTGGAAGTACTTGATATAAACTCCAAATGGAAATATAAAAAACAAAAACAGCTTCAGTTTTACTTTCAACTTCGACAACCTTCAAGAATAAGTGCATGTAAAAGGGGTAATTTATGTAATTTGAATAATATATTTGAATGTCTTACCAGTTGCATAAAACAAAAAGGGTATATTCAAGATGGATAGTGACGATCTATCTGAATTTCTGCAGGACTTCCTCAATCCATAAGTTTCCAGGAAAGTTAGCATGTTTCCATCTATTTCAAAAGTATCTGAGAAATGAGAACAAAAAAATCATTATTGCTATTTTCCCTCATCCTAAACTCCCATCACACGTCGTAACTCTCTCGACCATTGCAATTTCCATTATTATTATCCATTATCAAACAAGACTTGGCAGAGAAACAAAAGAACTCAAGAAATTATATTTCCCATTGCTTTACTTTTCATGAACACGCCTAGGCCCATTCTCTGCTCTCATGTGAACAATCAATTTTATGAAGAAAAATCACCTAATTTTGCACTAGTTACTTATCTGTTTCTGTGCTTTTCTTTTAAGATTCATTCTCATAAAAAGTAAAACCTAAAATTTACCTGGTTGTCTTTGAAGTATGGACTTGATTTATTGAAGCATACTATATTTACACATTAACATCAAAAGAATATGATATAGGGATCTTTTGCTAAGTCTCAATACCCCATTAAATATAGTATCAGGTTTTTCTTTAATGTAGCATTTTACATTTGTGTAGCGTTTTAGTTTTAATTAATCCACCTGTTTTCATTTTAGCTATTTTGTATGTTAAAGATCCCAGTCTCTGATTTCATATAAATTATTTCTGGTTTCTAGCAAAAAGTGTGATGGTTAATTATGTCTGATTTTCTCCTCATAAGAGGCCTTTTCGTAGAATTAATGTTCACATTTAATTTTGAAGAGTATCTATTCATTTATGTCAAATCTATTAAGATGAGACTCTTTACCTCCCTAAAGGTTTCCACTTTCAGAAACCCAGTACAGCAATTCTACTCTATCCTATAAGGTTTCCATGAGTCCAATGGACTCAATAGCAGTGAGTTTAGTTTTCAGCTTCGGATAACATTTTACTAGCTCAGGACTAGCCCAGGCTGATCCTCCTATCCAGAAACCCTGTTCCTCATCTCTTCAGCTGGTGCACTCACCATAGAGATCTCATTTTTAATGCTAATTTCTCGATCCAGACATCCTTAGAGAACAATTTAAACAAGATTTCTGTATTGTATTCTTACAGGAATTCATACAACTCATTGTTTTCAGCAATACTACAAATAACAAAATATGTATTTAGTTATGCACTCACTTATGTACCAGATAGCCCTATGCAGAGCTTCAAAGCTTTATGAGAAGAGCGGTTGATTCTATGATTTCCACCTGTGTTTTTTTATCTTGCACACCGGATCAGTGCTCGACTTTAGATGTACTCACTTAATAGATTTGAATCAATAAGTTGGAGAAAATAGATTCCTAAAGAGTAGAGCAATAGAGCATTTTAAGCTTACCAATTATTACCAATATTGATGTTTGGAACCAGGCAAACTTTGATTTGAATCCTGTCTCTGTGATGTGCTGTGTGACAGTTATTGACTCTGTCAGATTCAACTTCCTCATAGATAGAATAAGGATAGTAGCTCTACCTTATAGGTTCATTATGAGGATTAAGTGAACTAATGGATGTGCAAGGTCTGTCATGCAACAGAAGTACCTGATATTTTTATAGTAGTACTAATGAAAATGTGAGGTGCTTGCAATATTTCTTATTAATAACATTAATTTCAGGAAGTATAGTTAAATAGTTAAACTTAAAATAGTTAAATGGAAGTAAGAAATAGTTATATTTAAAATAAGATTTATTCTACACAAATAATTTACCAGATATATATTCTGAAATTCAAAGTTTCCCTAAATCTTTTTTTCCAATAGTCTGAAAGTTAAGTAAATAAAAATGACTTTTAGTAGGTGTTCTTTATTTCTCATCTACTTCTCCAATTTGTACAGACATTATAAATATTTTTTATCTTAAAACAAATAAAAAAAGATGATGACCACAGTTTAATCAGGTATCAGAAAGTCTATATGCAGGAGCTGTCAGTTACCAGCCCAAGTACACTGTGTGTGTGTGTGTGTGTGTGCGTGTTACTTCAAAAGAGGTTCACTCACAGACATTGCTTGAGGAAATGTGAAAAGCGCAGTACTGGATCAAGCTAATTACCCATAATGATGACCGACATCAGACAAATGAAACCACCACAATATTGGCTATGACGGTTCCTGTCTACTGGCATACTAAGGAGAGTCGAAGTTTTCAAATGGAGCCCAGCTTCTATTGTTCAACAGGTAAATACCTGCTCAATAATTGCCAAAGACTTGATTCCAACTCACAGTGACCTTAAAGGCCAGGGAAGAATTGCCTCCGGGGGATTCCAAGATTAATTTTTTATGGATGCAGAAAGTGTTGTTTGCTCCTCTGAGCAGCTAGTGTTTGCCAATGATTGGCACAGCAGTGAGTAGCCCAACTCGTCACACACTGTGTCATCAGGGCTCCTGAAATCATTACTACTTGATATATTATTATTTTTAACTAAATGAGAAAAATAATGACCATTAAATCACTTAATTTTCTGAGGCATGCTGAGTTAATAAAATCGCAGCCTACATAGTTTGCTCAAAATAAATGTATAAGAAAACCCTTCCTATTCCATCAAATTTTCAGGAAATATATTTACAAGCAGTGAGGAGATACATGATAAATTGGTATTTTATAGAAATTACTGACACATCAGAAAAACATTAGTGGTTTAAATATTTGACTATATATATTTTATGGGGAAGGCTCAGGTAATTTAAGATCATGAATTACTATTAAGATTAATGGGAAAATAGTGCCATCTATTTATAATAGCATATTGCTTAAGCCTCTAATCTGGCAACTTCTTGACAGAAATATTCATTTTTCCTATTTATAAATGAATGACTACTCATGTATGTAATTTTTTTAGCATTTTAAACCTTTAATTTTTCTAAACTCTATATATTTTTGACATAATAGCTCTCCAGTCAAAGACTAACAAGTCTTTAATTTCTTCACACATACTTCTCTTTCTTCAAAACCCACAACTCTGAGTTATCATGGTTGGTAGTTACATAATTTCATGTCAACTTGATAAATAAGTATAGGGGTAGAGCTGAGACTTGCTGAGCCTTAAGAGAGCCTCTCTCTATATACATATGCTTTATCTTCCTACTGTTGAGTCCCTGGTAGAGTTGCCAGAGCTACACTGAGACCAGTGCCAACCCTTTGATGTGGCTACCACCATTGGATCTACACAAATTTGC
>NW_022111321.1:14540679-14542709 GCF_000313985.2 Echinops telfairi
TTATTGTGTGATATGTTTAATGAGATTCTGGAACAAGATCCAGAAAAGGCTAAAAACTATAAGAATTAGAAGTTGATAAGGAGGAAGCTATCTCTACTAACATTTTATAGAAATATTACATTTTTGAAAGTATAGTATTGATATATATGCTATAATTTATCTGTATGGTAAATATATTGAAGCTGTAATAAGATTTATGCTTTGAGCATAGTTTAGAAAATTGGGAAGTTTGATAATTCATTTACTTTGTTAAATACAAAATGATTTTCTGAGATGTGAAACAGCCACCTAATTAAACAATAAAAATTAAATATACAAAAGAATGAGACAAAAAGTCATCATTTTGCTTCTCATTTTTCTTTCAATATATTAGAAACCCCAGGCAGTACACAATGCAGCATTTACTTATTTTATAAAGTTATTATTTATTGTTATCCAATAATAATAAATCTCTAGGTTGAACTTGCTCTGATAAATTGGCCTTGGCATCCATTCTTGAAACAAGAGCACCATTAACAAAAAGATATAACCAATGGTTCGAGGAAATATAGATTGATTCTATTAGGGAGCACTCTCTCAGTGATCCTAACTAAGGTGACACTGAAGAAGATAGGGGAGCATAAAAGATATGATAGATACATTTTAAATTATTAAGATAATATTAAAAGGGGAGAATTTATTATGAGCCCAATGTCATAAACCTGATTGTGATGATTTCCCTAAACTATAATTTTCAATAGAAGCTGTAAATGTTGAAATTTGTCACTACAAGTCTCTTTCCTAAAGCCATCCAGTGAAGAATTTGCTTTTGCTTAGTGTCCAAGCCTTTCATTTAAGAAAAATAGGACTACAGGCCTATGCAATCTGGGGGATCGTGCCACACCTGTGCCTTGGTTGCACCTGACAAAGAGGGAGAGTTTCTAATGCAAGTGTGCTTCCGTGAGTCAACTTAAAGGTGGCTTTTTGTCTGTTTTATTTTGTCAGAGAGTTATTACAGAATCCTAAAAATGGTTGTTGGCCTGGTCTGAGAGAGAAAGAAAATGAATGGTTTCCTAAATGTAAATGGACAAATTGGCAAAGAAACAAGTTCCACTAATTTCAGGAAATATATTTTATTGTACACACTTTTATTGGTCAATAAAATATTCCATATAAAAGTAGATGTCAGAGGTGAAATATTAAGACAGTTTATACAAAGTCGCACAACATATAAAGAAATAATAAGAAAATATGTCATCTCTTTGAAAAAAATAAATTCCTGTAAAACTTTACAGAAGAAAACTTAAATAAATCTAGAATGTTATTGTTCTGAGCGTCCTCCCGCACATCTGACCCACAGTGGTCCTATGTTCAACTGGAGGAAAGACTGCCCAGTCCTGAACCATCCTCACAATCTTTCCTGCATTGTAGTCCTTAGTCAGTCGCTATGCCAATGTATCTCCTTTGTAGCTGATCCTCCACTTTTTGAAGCATCATGTGCTTCTCCAGGGACTGGTCCTGCTGATAACATATCCTAAATACAGGAATCAAAGCTGAACAGTAGTAGCTTCTAAGTAGCATTCCAGCTACATTTTTTCCCCCTAAGATGGATATCGCCATTCTTCTGGCAATCTATGGTATATTTGATATTCTTCACCAATACCAGAATTCAAATACATATTTTTTCTTTGGTCTTCCTTATGCATTTTCTGGCTTTCACATGAATATAAGATGATTGCTCACCTTCCCAGCTTGATTGCTGAACACATGGTACATAAGCAAATATGGTGAAGAAAGCTGACAGTGCCCAGCTCTCAAAAGATATAATGTTTGGGGTCTTAAAGGTTTGAAGATAAATAACCAGCCATGTAGCTGAGAAGCAAGTAAGCCCACATGGAAGAAGCACACCAGCCTGTGTGATCATAAGATGTAGATGGGATTAGTCATCAGGCATTAAAGAATCAACAAAAAGTCAAATCAATGTGAATGAGGGGGAGGGCTGAGTGGAGACCCAAAGCCCATCTGTAGGTGATTGGACATTCCCTTACAGA
>NW_022111321.1:14543536-14545286 GCF_000313985.2 Echinops telfairi
TTGATGCAGATATCCTATCATTATTCCATAGTTTGATCACATCAAGCAGTATTGTACAATTGCTACCATCATCAGTTTCGAAACATTATTTTCCTTCTTGAACTCCTTGATATCAGCAACCTTTTAGAACCCCGGCACCACTGTACCTCCCAAGAAATCCTTATTCTACTCACTGTACCAAAAGATTCATCATGGTTTCATATACTGAAAAACAGAAAAACATATAGCAAAAATTCAACAGGGCGGTCAACTGGCCAAGTGTTGAGTTTGGTCCAGCCTAATCAAGATTACAATGGTCTCTGCTGATAGTAAGGCTGTCCGTGACTCTTGACAATAGAAGATCAAAATGATAAGGCCGACTTGACAGTTAAAATGTTGTCGGTTGATCCCCTTTGACGCACATGAGGCATGATCTGGTTTCCTGGTTTTCAACATTTTCCGTATTTCTTTGTTTATTGTTTTTTCATATTGGGGTTTCTCTCAGCTGTGTTATGTCATTGGGTGGTTACCATCTGGAATTTTTGCTATATGTTTTTCTGTTTTTAGGTAAATAAACTAGGTAGAAATATGAAATATTAAATCAGTACATTTACATCCGTGAACAGATGTTTTAGGGATCTCGCACATAGTCATTGCCTCAATATTCCAACTTTTAGGAATAAACTATAGAAAAAGAAAATTTATAACAATGTTAATAAAATATGAAAATTGAAATGACTTTGTCTAATATTGTTATTATAATTGTCCATATTTATATACAATGAAATACAACAAAACCACAACTTTGAATAAAGGTGTAATATAAAATCTGATAAATTATTCCTGCTGATTATTTTTATTATGTAATAATAGTAATTTATTATTATTGATGCTGTATATCATTTAAAACATGTTGTGCTTTAGGAATATTTAGACAAATATTATGAAAATTCCAATTCCAATAGCTACATTGATTTTTGAATAACCACTCTTTAGAGGCTTATGTGTGATTTTTATATTCTTGGCACATATCTCTAATTAAAGATAGCTTTAAATTGGATTTAAAATGTATCTATAATATAATCTATTTAAAATAAAATGCAAATATGTTCAAATAAAAGCATGAAGAATATTTGAAACATAGAACTTTGAACAAAAGCTATATCACACTAGCATTAATTTTTTAAAAGTTTTATTGGTGTTGTTAATTACAAACAAAGAAATTATCTAACAAAAATGACTATTGCAGGGAGGAATTGGTGTGGAGGTCACATCTGACCATCACTGACTTCAGTAGAGAGGAGACTTCATCTCCACACCAGTCAAGGCCCATTGCCATAAGGCAGAGCTCAGACATGCCTCCACCATCCATCCTTCTTGTCTCCTACTGACACCGACATGCAAGCTACTACATTCTGACAGACTAACAGACAATTGTTCTTCTGAAAAGAAAGAACATATTTAGCATGTATCATGCTGAAGAACTGAAGTAAAAATTCATGTATAGAGTTGCAATATTGAAAGATTCTGTAAACAAAATATGTATTTTTCTTTTTTTATTTTTCATTTTATTTTTAAAAAATTCATTTTATTGGGGACCCTTACAGATCTTATCACAGCCCATACATGCATCTATTCTGTCAAGCACATTTTTATAAATGTTGCCATCATCATTTTCAAAACATTTTTTTGTACATGAGCCCTTGTTATCAGCTCCTCATTTTTTCCCTTCCTCCCCCACCCTCACTCATGAACTCTTGATAATTTATAA
>NW_022111321.1:14546891-14548592 GCF_000313985.2 Echinops telfairi
TAAAGAGAAGTGAACAAACGTAATGTGGAAAAATTTTAAATTATCATTAGAATTGCAGGCAAGTAAATTTTGCTCAAGAACAGTCCATAACATTTTCTACAGTCATTGACAAGGAGCTGCCACAAATTCACACTAATTTCAGAAGAGGGCATAAGAGATTCATTCCGAAAGTCAGATCTTGGCTGGAAGCAGAACATATGTGAAAGATGTTTGCTTTTATTTTATTGACTGTGCAGAGGCATTGAATGTGTGTATCATCATAAACTATGGATGACATTGAGTAGAATGAGAATTTCATAACCTTTGTACTCATTTGGAATTTGTCTGTACATGGATAAAGAGACAATCATTCACAGACAACAAAGGAGTAATGCTGGATTTAAAATCTAGAAAGTGTGCATCAGGGTGGTATCCTTTTGTCATGCTTATTTATCCTGCACACTGAGTAAATAATCCAAGAAACTAGCTATATGAAGAAATATATTGTATCAGGATTAGAGGAAAGTTTATTAACAACCTCAGTATGCGGATGACACCACCTTGCTTGCTGAAAGGGGGGACTTCAAACATTTGTTGAAGGTCATGGACTACAGCATTCAAGATGAATTACACTCGGTGTAAGGAAAACCAAAATTCTCAAAACGAACCAAAAGATAGCATGCCAACAAATGATGAAAAGATCAACGTTTCCAGGATGTCATCTTGCTTGGCTCCACAATCAATGCTCATGAAGGAAGCGTTAAAAAATCCAATCAGTGATTGCCTTGGGCAAATATGTTACACAAGATCTCCTTAAAGTGTCGAGTAACAAGGATGTCGCCTTGAAGGCTAGGTGCACCTGACTCAAGCCATGGTGTTTTCAATCACCTCATATGCATATGAAAGACGGCATTGAATAAGGAAAACTAAAGAGGAATAGATGTATTTAATTAAGCTGTTGGCCAAAAATATTCAAAGTACCTTGGATTGCCAGAAGAATAAACAAATCTGTCTTGGAAGCAATACAGCCAGAAATTGTAATTGTGAATTGGATGAGGGTTTCAGGGCACATCATCTGTTATACATCCAGCGATTCATACATGCTTGGTTTTGTTTCACTCACTGCAATCCCTTTAATGTGACATCACTTAAACTACTTCTTTTTGTCATCTGTTGTTCTTTCTCTTTCGCAACCCTTCTCAATTGTGTCCTTGGGTAAATGCCACCATTTGCATCACAAATAGTTCAAAATGCTAAGGTGTGCATACCTCACTAATTTATTATTCCCAATACAGACAAGCCCAATGTTTGATTGACAATTAAACCATAGATGTTGATTGAGTTCCAGAACTGAAGGATGACTGAAGGTCATAGCCCAAGGGTCCCACCAATATTTGGGATTCCAGTTGTACCTATCCAACCAATAATGCTCGTCTCTTCAGAGTGAGTACTTTTTGCCTTGTCTAAAATGTTAAGCAGGTCAAATCTCTTCTAGCTCAATTAACTCTGTTTAATGTTCAGGAGTTACTCAGATATTTAGTAAGGCAAGTGAAAGGAATAAATAAATTTGAAAGAGAAAATTACCCTTATTTGTATTGAACTCGAATGTCAAATTCAGTAAAAATTACAATGATGTACAAGAAAACTAGAACTAAAAATGGAATACATCAAATTCACAGATATATAAAAATATAAAAGTAATTTTATTTACACATATGTTGT
>NW_022111321.1:14549985-14571363 GCF_000313985.2 Echinops telfairi
AGAAGGACTGCAGTCATTGATGGGAAAATGTGTCTGCCTTGGCATAGCTAATATTCTAAACAATGAATACTGAAATCAACATGGTGAAAGATTTCCTGGAAACAAAAAGAAGTTGCATGAACAAAGTTCAGATGAGTAAGGTGCATGGAGCAAGGAAGGCATGTTGTTTTCTGCCAAAAACTGGAGCACTGAGATGGCTGCATGAGCAGGTGCATTGTCATAGTGACAAAACCAGTCTCCCGTCTGCCACAAATCAGCCTTTTTTTTTGGTCACATGCTGTTACAGTTATACTACCTTGTTAGAATCTATAACTAGAAAGCTTGATTAATAGTCTGACCTGGTGGAACAAACTCCAAATATACTGTCCTCCTCACACCAAAACAAAAATAAATGAGCATCATCCTGGTCTTTGATTTTCCTTGAAGAGCTTTATTGGGGGCAGGTTGATGATGGCTTGATTGATGGTTGCTTTCCAGTGATAAGGATAGCACCATGTCTCGTCACCAGTAATGACCTTGGGAAAAATGTCTGGGTTACTTTGGATCTGTTCTTTCAAAGCACGGCATATTTCCACTTGATTCTTTTTTACCTGGTCAATCAGAACCAGAGGCGCAAATTTCACAGTGACCCTTGTCTTTCCCAAATCTTCCATTAAAATTTTCTGGACAGATCTCCAAGGTAATCCAGATAACTTCTCCATCTCTTCATCTGTCAACTATCTTTGAGCACAGAGCACAAATTTTTTGACATTTTTGCCTGTTTGGGAACTTGACAGACGTCCAGAACAAGGTTTGTCATCAGTTGGCATTTCAGATTTTTTTGAAATGACTCCTTGTATGAGATGTTCAATATCACAACAGTTTCTGCAGCATTTTTCCTGAGCGGGAAACAAAATTGCATAGCCATACGCTGTCCTCTTAAATTAGCCAACACACACACACACACACAAAAATGAGGTTCAAGCCAAACTGCTTTTCTGAAAAAATTCACTGTGACCAGAGAGAACCTTCCCAAGAGACACCACTGGGTGCCCTAACTCAGAGCGAGTTGTTCAATGCTCGCCGAGTAAGAAAAATATGTACTATGAAAAGTCCACCCAGCGGAGCTTTTTCTGTTTATTTGAGGGGTGCCCCATCCTACACAGTAATTAAAATACTGTGATATTGCTGTAAGATAAGCATACTTTTTTATGTTTAAATGGGAAATAAGAGAGAGATCATAAATGAACTGATAAATATAATTGATTGACATTTGACAATGAATTAAAGTAATACAATTAGAAAATTATTGTTTTCAATAAGTAATGCCAGGAAAGTTAGACATTAATGTCAAAACAACAATATCCTTACCCACATTTCATGCTAAATATAAATTAATCACATCCCTAAAACTATAACATGTCTACAAGAAAAATCTTTGTTACTTAGATTAAATAAATGTTTCTTAGGATATAAAAGCAAGTTACAAAAAAGAAAAAATTAAAGATAAAATGAGACTGCCAAAAAAACAAACAAATCTCTCTTGGAAGAAATATAGCTAGAATGCTTCTTAGAGGCAAGGATGGTGGGACTTCATCTTACACACTTTGGACATGTTATCAGTCCTAAGAGGACATAATTTTGGTAAAATCAAAGCAGGAGACACAAACCTCCAACTCCATTATCTCAGGGGGAGTGTTCATTTGCTTCATCTCACACTAGGGCATTTGAGACTTAAATCCCAGGGATTATTTCAGTTCCTAAAATTTGCTACAAGTGAGTTTAATGGAAAGCCCAGGGCACTCAGTGGGGTTTTCACATTGGATCCTTCAAGGTGTGGTCTATGAAGGATTTTGTGTGCCTTGAAAGATCAGAATCTTAAGTTCCAGTTGTCTACAGCACATTGCCTGGGAAATACATATTTCCATCTGGCCTACATTTTTCTGAGAAATTTTAATGGGAGGATGCTTGGTGGCATAGTGGTTATGTTTTGGACTGCTACCCACAAGGTCAGAAGTTTCCAAACCCCTAGACCAGCAGTTCTCAACCTGTGGGTCACGACCACTTTGGGGGTCAAATGACCCTTTCGTAGAGGTTGCCTAAGACCATCAAAATAGCACATATTTTCAATGGTCTTAGGAACTGAGACACCGCTCCTCTGTCTCCATGCAGGTCCACCCACATGCAGATCCGCCCACATAAGTGTACCCCGCTTGAAGACTGTTACCCTTGCTACACAATGCTTCAAGACAAAATTTCATTTATTTGTCATTAGAAATAAATATTTCACAATATATAATTACATATTGTTTTTGTGATTAATAACTATGTTTTAATTATGTTCAACTGGTTACAATGAAAATACATCTGCATATCAGATATTTACATTATGATTCATAGCAGTAGGAAAATTACAGTGATGAAGTAGCAACAAAAATAATTTTATGGTTAGGGAGTCACCACAACATGAGGAACTGTATGAAGGGTCGTGGCATGAGGAAGGTTGAGAACCACAGTCCTAGAAAGAGGAACTTTTTCTTCCTATAAAGGGCCAGTCTCTGAAACCCGCAGGGACAGTTCTACTTTGTCCTATGGGGTCACTATATGAGTTAAATCAACTTCGTGGCAGGGACTTTTAGATAGGGCCACTTTGAGTGAAAATAGACTGGTTGGTAGTGAGTTTTGATTGGATGTTATAGTGTAGCTCTACTTGCTGTTAATTCTTCCAACACTGGATGTTCTGAAAACATCTTTAATTATCTTCTTGAAAGGCATTTTTACAGGGTACATAATTATTGGGTGAGAGTATTAAAATTAGTCAGTGCTTTAAACGTTTTAGTTGCTATCATCTTTCTGGCAAAACTTCCTATGGGAAATTTCCTGTCTTTCCATCTTCACCTTTGTTTTGTATGTGTATAATGTTTAATTTTTCCTCTGAATGCTTTTAAGGTTTTTTCCTCATTATTAGTTTTGAGAAATGTAATTATTGTATCCCTTGGGTAGCTTTTAAATGGGTTTTTTTGCTTGTGTTTCATTCAGTTTCTTATATCCCTAATATTTTAAGTTAGCTTTTAAAATATTCTAGTTTGAATACTTTATTATGAGCATTCATATCTTCAAGCTTATTAATATTCTTATTCAACATCTAAAAAGCCATTAAACCAATCCCTTTGTATTTATCATCTCACACATTAAATTTTTCACCAATAGCAATCCTTTTAGTTATTTTATACTTTCCATTTCCATAAAATTTTGCATATACAGAATAGTTATAAGAACAATTTAAAGTGTTTTAATCTAACACATATGTCCATTCTTTTCCATTTCTAGTCCATAGATACATAGATACAGTTAAATTAACTGATATTAATTTGATATTGTCAGGCCCTGGTTATAAGATTTCAAAGAAAGGACCAGACAGATTTCAATCTAACGCAAAGCATTTCCAACTATTAAGATTAGGCCCTTTTTTAAAGTATGGCTAAGTGGGAATATGTACTATGCCTGGCTTAATGTGAACACCAGCTACTTTTTTTCTGTAATGCTTTCAGGTTATTTTGCCTAGCCACAGGTGGAAACCGCGTACACATGTGTTCATCGTTATACAACTTAAAACTGGAGGTGTGCGTGTGGGATAGGGGAGGGCGGAGAGAGTAGTACATCAATACATCTCTGGAATTCTCTCTATACAATTATTTCTGCTTTTGCTATTTTATCCCCAAAACTATAGTCTCCCAGGATTTTCAGTTCCATGGCCACCCGCAAATTACATTTGGATTCACCACCCTGTGCCACAGCCTGGAACATCAGACAATGCAGTAAGTTGGGGCCATCATGTAGCTCTTGTCTCTGCTTTCCTAGGATCGGTGTCCTTTATTAATTACTGGCCAGTATTTTCTAAGTCATTGTATTATCTATTCGGCCATTTTTCATTTCAGTATGGATTACAAGTCAAAATAGAGAAAATGAAAACATCCTCACAAAAGACCAATAAACAACATTATGGTAAATGAAGAAAATATTGATGTTGTCACGGGCTTACTTTTATTTGAATCCACAATCAATGTCCATAAAACCAGCAGACAGGAAAGCAAACAACAGTCGATGTATTCCATTGAGCAATTTGATGGCAAAAGATCTTCTTATGGTGTAAAAAAACCAAAAATGCCACTTTGAGGCTCTCAGGAATTTGCAATTAACTTACTGGGCTATGTTGAAAAAAATCAGAATATTTTCTTTATGTGTTAGGTAGAAATATTTTGTTAAATGTTTACGGAATATAAAATGTTAACATACATCAGTAATTAATGACAGCAAGTTTCTCTACAACAACAAAATTGTAAACATATAAAAATATTAGTGATCGATAGTCTAACTAAAAATTGATAAGCATAGAATTATGCTTGTGTGTATTATATGTGAGTATACAATTTTGTGTTGTGTTGGCAACATTGGACAATATTGAATTTTTAAGAAAGATGAAAAGAGAAAAATCAAAAGAGGTGAGTAGTCATAAATGTAAGTATAGAAAGAAACATACTTGATCTCCATTTAATGCACTGGCCAATGTTAAAAAATTTAACCTCTGATTAGGGAAGGCTCAAAGAGCTCAGTTAACAGTTGAAAACATATTAAATGAGGTGCAAACATATTTCTGAAGGGATACATATAATTTCTACACTTGATCTTAGCCAAAAGGCCAAGAAGTGATGCACATAATTTCTAAATAGGCCCTAGAGAAAGATGAACTGAAGTCAAGAGGCAAAGCATTTTCCACCTTCCAAAAGTACAATCTAATGATAGAATAAAAGGAAAAAGTGATCTGAACTATTTATTAAACTGAATTAGAATAAGAGTAGAAAAGAAAAACATCTCTAAGGGTAGTAGACGCACACATTACACAGAAGCACTTGACAAAGTTTGTTTCATGATAAAAATATAGAATTTTTAACGTTTTTAAATGAATAATAAATAAACCACTTCACATCCTACAGTTCAATATTAGAGCTTTGTGGTAGCATCTATAATCCGAAATAAAAAATTCAAGTTCACTTTTGAAAATATAAAGTGTCTATGTTTATTTCCCCATGCGTATTATCTATATTATTTATATGTAGATTTTCTTTACATTTGTTGTTTTAACAGTGAACTATATAGTTTTATCAGTTATTACATTTTCTTTGGGTAATTTTTATTAAGAACAACTTTTCAAATCCTAATTTTGAGATCATTGAATTTTGTTCAAAAATGATCGCCTCTACAGCTCTGAGAATAAGATGTTCCAGCGGAAGAGTCAAAACTCAGTGGCATTTGGTTTTGCTTCAATGTGGAATTTGGAGTCATCTAGGTAATACTAACATTTCTAAAGTATATCAAGCAGAAAAAATCACTAACTATAAATAAGCACAAGTAAAACAACAATGACACCAAAAGAAGGGACATTTTATTTTCATGAGTGACAAATAAGTATATATATATATTTAGGTTAGTAATATTGAATTACTAATTTTCAGTAAAACTCAGTTATTCAGCTATCTTAAATTTTTCTTCAATATTTACTCAATTTTTAAAATTTTCTCTTTTGACATAGCCACTTCCAGAAATATCCCTTCAGACAACAGTAAATAACATTTGTTAAATTTGTGTAAGATGTTGCTCAGTAGTCAATGTGTGGTAGCATTCATAATGATTTTGAAAATAATCTAGATATTGTACATTTTAAATGATTAGGAATAACGGTAAGCACATACATTAGGGCTCACAGCAGGGAAGGCAGTCCAGGGGGGCTACATCTGGGCTTGGAGGGCATCTGACTGGCAGGAATCCGGAAGTAAGCCACACAGGGGCCCTTAATTTCACATCCTGGGTTGCTGCCAGGCCTCCATCCTTGCAGGTCCCACAGTGGGGGTCTGTGTCTTTGCAGTTTCATCCAGGCAGAGCGCTCTGACTCTACACAGGGGTCAGTGTGCCACCCTTTCGCTCTACAGATATGTGATTATCTTCTGAGCCTACATAGGACAGATAGATGCCCGAGGATTCCCGAGAAATGCCTTCAAAGTGTTCGTGCGGAGGGAGTGCTCCCTTGCCCCTGCTTCATTCCTTGTTTCTAGGAGGAAGCTAAATTAAAGGAGTTAAAACCAGCCAAATTCTAAATAATTTCAAAAGAGTACATAAAATGTCATATGCTGAGTAAATTAGGTTTCTAGCATTTTGGTCTTATAAACAAGTGAGGAAGTAAGAATATAAACAAACAGGTAAATAATAGGAGTCTCTTTCTGATAGTAGAATGTCAATTAACAAATATTGAAAGAATGATAGAATCAGAAAATCAGTTTTTTGTGACTTATTTTAGAAATAATAGCTGCATAAAAAACCCAAAAGTTGTTAAATTATGGGTTAAAGGAAAATGCATGAATTTATGGTGGATAAAGCTGGCATGTTCTATCTTAATCGGGTGATCAAGTAAGGCGACCAGTATGGGGACAAAGCAGCACACTGTGTGCTGCCTGATAAAATGCCATGAAAGAACATAGCATTGCTTCTCTGATCATCTGGGCAGAACTCATGACCTGTGTCTAATACATGAGGAAACATGCTTGACAGAAACCTAAGGGAAATTGTATTTGAATCCAGACTAAGAGTCATGTTCAGGAAAACAACAAATGTTGACCAGTGTTCAAAGTTCTGCCTTTTGCCAACATGTCCTATCTTCATTTTCATGTTTTTATCATCTTGAATCTGGGGAGTCATTTTATTTCTTACTCGAAGAACCAAAGCCTTTATATATTCATCTTATTCTCTCTGCTTCTTTTCCCACTAGAATCAATTGCTGTCCTGATCACATTGTATTAATTTGTGACATGAATTAACACGTGTTTTCTTGTCAAACTAAGCGTGAAGCATGAAAAGTGTAATGGTCATTTTTCAAGAGATAAAAGCAATTATAATCTGACCAAAATCTAAAGGGATCATTTAGTTAATCTACTCTTTATTCTGTTGAGCTATTTGTGAAACTCCCTCCTATTGTGAGGAAGCAGAGCATCATCTAGTCTCAGATATCTTTCCCAAGAAATAATGGACAGAGAAGTTATTCATAATAATAAGGGCAGAAAGGGACATATTTGCCACCGTTTTAACAGAGACTCTTTAATTTAACAAGAAAAAAAATCATAAACTTCTTGATAGCAATGCCAATCCACAGATATTTTTATTTAGTTGGGGGCTATGAAGCTTACTGAACTTTCACTTTTATCACACCGGTAGGAACCCTTTCCCATGGCAAATCCGTGAACCAATGTCATGGGAGTTTCTTTGAAACGCATCCTGTGATTGCTAATCTGGATATCTCCCATTGTCTTTGCTATAACAGGCACATATCCACTCGACCAAGTGTCCTGCTCCTTCTGCAGGACCATAGAAAAGGTTTGGTGTGATTAGAGATCACACTTTGAGAAAATCAAAACCAAATTTACTGAGATTGAGTCAACTCTGACCCATAGTGATTCTGCAGGACAGAGTAGAACTGTCCTGTGGGTTTCTGAGACTGCAAATCTTCACTGGAGGAGAAACCCCATCTTTCACGTGTGGAGCACATTGTGGTGTCCAACTGCTGTGCTTGAGGACCAGATTCCAACTCATAAGCACTGCGCTATGAAGACTGCAAACACTTGGAGAAGCGCTGTATTATAGGACTGAAGAGTTCATTCCAGATTGTGACAGAGAGGAAAAGCTATTAGCAGTGCCCAACACATTAGACGATCAAGGCAAACTCCCAGTGCATACAGAAGATACGAACACCAGAAAACCTCTTGAAAAGGCCTGTTGTTGTCATGACACCCCATTACCACCCTCTTCTCTTCCTCTGCCATCTAGTCCCCAGAATGTCTCTCAGAGGCAAGCAATGGTATATACCCTCTCTTAAAATAGTGGTGGAATATGTTGCACAGAATGTATTTGCTTATGCGTATTTACTTTTGCTTCAAATATATCTATAAATTAGTTGGAGTAGATAGGAGGAGAAAGGTATGAAAACTTTGTACTACATAACCCAACACCCTGAAGGAATGAGTTGCTCAGTCTAGGGGCTCAAGACCATAGTATTGGGGGACACCCTGGCAAATGACATAACATAGATCACAAAGACATTGTTCCAAATCCTAACTTAATGAGTAGGGTTTGGGATCTTCAATGATTGTGAGCAACCATCTAAGTAGCAAATATCAGTCAATTCTGACCTGGAGGCACGAAGAATGATAAAAATGGAAAGATGTATGAAGTAATTATTCTGACAGACTAAGATACCACACAGACATCAGTGTCCACAATGCTGAGAGGAGAAGAATGAACAATGCCTGCCTGCCACGACCAGGTTCTCTGAAAGGGTCACATTCAAAGGTCTTGGCTAGAGTGCATGGAAAATGTGGAGCAGAAGACAAAATCATAAAAGAAGTCTTGCGTATGTGTCAAAAATATACTGGTGAGACCAGAGCCCATGGCCCTCAGTCATCGCTCAGGTCTAAAAGAGAACTCATCTCCATGTTAGAATAATCAATAATTTAAGAACGAAAAGGGCAAGCGATTGTGAACAATTCTCATATTGTTGTTGGCCATCTGGATGTTTTTGTGTAGAGTCTGTTCAGATCCATGCCTTCCTCATAACTGGGTCTTCCTCTTATTGAGGTGTTGTAGTTTTCAATAGAGTTTTAGAGGTTAGTCCCTTGTCTGTTATGTCATTGTCAAATATTTTTTCCCACTCCCTAGATCGATTTTGTCATCTGTGTGTGTTTTCTTTCTTACATTGGGTACTGTGCCATTGCTCTACAATAATTATTCCGTTTTCTCATTGATTATCTTTATGGTACTGGGATTTATACTCGGCTTTTTGATCTGTTTGAAGTTCATTTTTGTACATGGGGTGAGGTATGGGACTTCTTTCATTTTATAGATGGAAATCCAGTGTTGTCAATCCATTTGTTGAAGCAATTATGTCTATCACTTTAAATTTGGTGGTGGTGGGGGTGTCCTTGTTGATCAATCGCCTGTAGGTGGATGAATTTATTTCTGTCTTTCGGTTCTGTTCCATTAAACAACTAAGAATAGAAATTCCATATGATCAAGCAATCCCTCAGCTGGGTATATATCCTAAAGAAGAGTCATTACCATGAGCAGGAGTAGTCGCACCCATGCTCAGTGCAGCAGAGTTCACAATAGCAAGAAGTTACAAACAACTTAATGCCCATCGGTAGAAAAATGGATACAGACACTGGTACAAACACATAATGGAGTAATATGCATCACTAAAAAAACGATGAAATCATGAAACACCTCATGGCGCAGACGCACTAGAAGAACATCATGCTGAGAGAAATTAGACAATAACACAAGGATAAATATTATATGGAACCACTATTACACGAGAGAAAACAACAAACAACAAGATACAGACCTTCAGACTGAAAGGAGCACAGTGTGAAGTTTGCCAATCTGGGGAGGCAGGGCAGAGGAAATAGATAAAGTAATCAAGTAAGTGTTTAATGCAGGTGAAGTGGAAGATGGTGCTCTACAAGGGGCATAAGAGAAATCAGGGAGCCGGAAAGGGTAAACTCTTGGGGGACATGATGAGTAGTTTACATTATTGAATACCAAATTGATCTAGAATGCGAATCTCCACCTAATTTACAAGATTTTTCTTTTCAAAAAATATTAAAAATTATCTTTTAAAAAATCACAGGGCAGGATTTACCCAAAGGAAGCAGTTTGGGAAAGGAGGATTGGGAACAGGAAACGCTAGGAGAAAATTAGGTAAATGATAGAGCCCCGAGGGCATTGAAGTGGGCAAGTGAAAATAAACGTGTGTAAAGTGTTAACTATAAAACACATGATCTGTAAGCCTTCACCCAAACCACAATTAAAAAATGAAAATGATAAAAGGAAAATGATCACTGAGAATCATCCCTGCTACCCAAGTGCTCCTTCTTCCTCCTTGAAGATCTCAGAACACTGAACATGTGTTTTCCACACAACAGATTTATTTGCTTTCTGATTTCACCACACGGGGTCCCAGTGAACTAAACCAGGGCAGCACTGAACTCCTAGCCCAGAGGTTGGCCTCTCACACCCACCCTGAAGTCTCCCAGGGATCTGCCTCTAAAACGTCACAGCCTGCAAAACCCTAGGGACTAGTTCTTCTTCGCACGTGACTGCAGCACACAGCAGTCTCACATAACGGGGTGTGTTTTTGATGGTGGCAATGGCACTATCAGTGATGCCTCAGATTACAGGCTCTCTGATCACAGTAGATTTTGTCGTCAAAGCAGTTTCGTTGGAGCCTCGACTTTGTGGTGACTGATTTCAGAGAACAATATGGGGGTGTAAAATGTTGTTTCCTGCTTGGGAAAATGCCGTAGACACTGTTGTGATGTTTACAAGGACAGCGCTTTGGGAAAAACTCGAGTCTATGAGTGATTTTCTCATTTCAAAAAAGAGGAAATATTGATGACAACCTTGTTCTGGATGTCTGTCGACCTCCCGAATGGATGAAAATGTCAACAAAATCCGTGCACTTGTGGTTGAAGACCAACGATGGGCCATCGAAGAGATGACGTTATCTGGACCATGTTGGGGCTGGGCTCAGTGAATTTTAATGGAAGATGTGGGACTGAGAAGGGTGACTGCAAAATGTGTGTTTCGGGTTCTGACTGACCAGGAAAGAGAACTTCGAGTGGAAACAAACACATCGAGCTTTGAAAGAATACCTTCAGAGAGTCCCAACCTTTCCCCCGCAAGGCCATTATTGGTGAGGAGACATGGTGCTATTCTTATGACGCCGAAAGCAAACATTCATCAAGCCATCGGAAGACGCCATCATCACCTAGCCCTCAGCAAAATCTTGTCAAGTGAAATCAAAGACGATGCTCTTTTGGTTTTTTGATGTGAGGGGGATAGAGTTCCTTCCACTAAGTCAGATTGTTAATCAACTTTTGTGTCCCTTAATTCCCTCAACAGCACGTAGGCCAAATTAGGAATTGGGGTCCTATTATTAAAAGGCTTTGGTAAACATAGGCAAATTTCTGTTTCAACATTTCAGTCATCAGTAAATCCCCTACACTTTTTAATCCAAATTTTTATTCCTATAGAAATCACAACATAACCAGAAATAGAATCTCAAGTACAATAATAGTCATAAAAGTTGATAAAATAAATGTCTGGATTTAAACAATGAGTGATCAACAAAGGCACAAAACGTTTGGAATCTTAATTCAAAATTGGTTTGCTTTGATACACTTTTATAGGCATCCCCTAGATCAATAGTTTTTGGGGTTACGACTTAGAAAGTTGAGGGGGACAGAGGGTGGTAATAGCAGTGGATGCAAAAGTGAAGCAAATGTTCCAGAATTGATTGTATTAATGTTGAACAACTCTTTTTGATGTTTTTGAACTATTGAATTGTGTGAACTATGAAATATATGTCACTAAAGAAGTTAATACAAAAACATAGCTGGCTTATTTTGAATACTCTGATCTTAACATTATCCTCAATATTGAAACTTATTAAGCAAATTTTGTTTTGCTTCGATTTGTTTACCATGGCATGATCATTAGTTTATAAAGAATGTTAAGAAACAGGCCGATGTTTGCTAATGACTTTATCTTTAAGTCTCCTTGATGACTCACAAAATGTAATACTGTGGTTTTAAGAGCAATTTTCAATAGTTCTGGGATTCACTTTACCAACTAGAAGTTCAAACTTAGTGTAGCATGGCATATAATTCCCTCTGTCAGTGATTGTTCTCCGTTTTCAATTTATTTATGCAATTAACAAGCATGGACAGCCATTAAGAGTATAAAAAGAACGAGACAAAAACAAACCTGTCATAGTCCTCAAGGGATATCATATTCACATAGAGAGACAAACAAAATCTCATGCTCCAACATGGTCCACCTATCATCAAGATGAAAATAGGTTATTTTTGAGCCAATAAGACATGTATCCAAGTCTATCCAGGAAGAGCCTGGATGGATTTCTAGGAAAGGTGTTATATGGGTTAAATGATATAAGGTAGACTTTTCTGAAGTTTGCATAGGTTCTTAAACATAAATGAGAAAGTAAAAGCAGACAAAATGAAGATGTCTTTCCGCAATCAAAACCCTGCAATACAAACCTTTGAACCGATTTCCTCCACGGAGAAGGAACGGTCTAGGGCTAGGGCTACTCTCTGCACTGAACATCCAGGTCCAGGTTCTGCCTTTAATAAGGACGTTTTCTTTCCCGCTATCTTATCTCTGCTGCCTGGCCACCGGAACTGCCCATCATACATGGAGTTTTATCTGGCCTACCCAACAAGAATGTTGGAAATGGACAAGACCATTAGTCATGACATGGTTATGCACATGATTAGGCCTGAAGAGCCCCTGAAAGCAAAGTAAGTTGCAGTGCCAGTGACGTAAATGCCTGTGACCCTACTCCTAGTACATAGTTTTCTGTCGTTTAACTTCACCTATGGACTCAAAGGAATTGTTTTATGACCAGGTGAATGTATTTCAGAAAGACAACCTTGGTACACTGATGATTCTGCACCATGCAAAAGTGGACTAATATAGTACTACCGTCCCACCCCACACCCCTTCAGGGACGGTCCTAACGAGTAGTGTCGACGAGAAATGTTCCTCGTGGGAGGAAGTTTGAGCAGTGCTCTTGGTTATTCATTTGTCCGGGGAACTAGATCAACAGAAGTGTAGCTCAATCATGAGCTGTAACTAACAGGGTCACTGTGAGGAGGAATTGACTGGGTGGTAGTGAGTTGTTTCACTTTTAGGGATATAGGAAAAATTGGAAAACTGGTGACAAGGATATGTGAGGAAACGATATGTGGATAGAGCTAGCTGAATAAGCACAAAGGGTGAAGGCATTTGTGTCCCATGTGCATCAAAAGGTTATCACATGTTTTCAAAGGGTGACATCAGTAGAGGAGGATCTTAATTATCAGGTAGGTAGGATGACCTATTTTCTGGATGTTAATCAAGTTCCCCAATCACCCCTATCATTGTTGAATGATCTAATTCTAATGAATAAAGTGGTTGTGCAGTCAGGAAAAAAGATATGAATAGGCTCAGCATCATGGCTACACTTATTAAAGTGACTTGGTTATAACCTCTACTGGGTGTTCCACCTGCCGGCAACAAAGATCCATTTTAGGCTCCCACTCTGGCTCCTTTTTCCGGGGGTGACATAGAGTTACTTAGTGGAAATATTATTATACTGAATATCTATATCAAGTAATAGACAGTTCTATACTCTCACAGGAAAATAGATTTAATATGAGTGTGTATTTGCCTTCCTTGACTAAAATGTTCCTGCTAAATTTACCATCTGGGAATTTAAAGAATGCCTTATCCACTGGCATGGTATTCTACATAGCATTATTGTTGACCAATTACTTTCATCGCAAATGAAGTACAGTAATGGGCCCATTCTCTTGGAATTCATTTAGCTTGCCATATCCCCATTATCTTGAAGGGTTGGAATCATCACGTGATGGACTGGCCTTTTGAATATTCAGCTACGCTGAGACTTAGGTGCCGTCATCTTTCAGGTCTTCGGACAGATCCTTCAGGGTGCGGCAAATGCTTTTTCTCATCCACTATCAGTACTGTTTCTGCTCGAAAAAGAATACATGATCCAGAAATGAAGATATAGAAAAGTTCATGGATTTTTTCCCCATATTGCTTCTGGTGATCCAGTAACCAAAAAAACCTCCCCAAAAAACAGCTAAGTGTTCAAATGGCTTTAAAAGCTGGTAATTGAGGAGTTCTCATTGGAAAGGCAGATGTTTTTGTTGTTATTTGTTGTTTTTTATGTGTGGACACAATGATTTCACTTGATTGGAAGTTGAGATTGTCATTTGACTGCTTTGGGCTCACATGCTACTGACAGGAAGAATATTATCTATAGTAATCTCACAAGATCAATTTTGTTATATAACAATACTGGATATTAATTTACTACAAGAACTCCAAAGATATATAGGCAGTCCATAGAAAAATGGTACCAAAATAGAATAAATTAAAGTCACACTATTAAGGTAATTATTTAATATTTTGGCAAGAAAGGGATGTATGTGTTTGCAAGTAGGCTGTATTGGCAATCAAGTGACTCAGGGGTCAGCACTAAATCTTCATTAGAGTAATTTGAAAATGTTTATTATCCCATATGGACTTATAGCTAGGGCTTCTGGGTAAATGAAATGCATTTACTTAGAATTAATAATCACCTGTGGAAAAAAACTTGATTAATTTAAAATACCTCCTAACATATGGTACATTAGGCAAATTTAAATTGATCTCTGATTGTCAGTCCCTGCACATCCACCAACCTGTTATTTTCTATGCGTCTACTGGTTCTTCCCTTTCCCGGGCAATTTCCACTAGACACAGGCCCCAATGCCGCTCATTTTTCTTCTAACTAACATTGAGTTTGTACTAAGTTGCCAGTATTTCTCAAAACTATCAGGATCCTCCAAACACAAAGTTCAAGAAACTGGCAGAGCAAGCAGAATGTAAGGACACTTGGAAATATATATAGCATGTGATATTCTGAAACACAAAAGACCCTTCAGTGAAAAAAAAACAAAAACAAATATATTGTCTGAAGTTAATTTAACAAACTATGAGCAAGTCTCTGGCTTCAAACAACATAAAAAGTTTATTTTCTTATAATTGTGTAAAGAAGTCCAATATGGAGCTGAGTCAGCTAAAAACAGAGTTAGCAGGGTTGCATTGGTCTCTGTGGGTTCTGGAGGAGAATCTTTCTTTGTCCTTTCCAGCTTCTAGATGCTGCCAAATTCCCTTGGCTTGTGACCTTTTCCTATCTCCAAAGCCAAAAGCTGGCCAAGTGCTCATACATTATAACTCTGACTTCCTCTTCTGTGTTTCTATATCCCTATTCACATTTAAGGTCCCTTGAGTTTATCTTGGATCCAACCCAGTGGTTCTCAACCTTCCTAATGCCATGACCCTTTAATAAAGTTCCTCATGTTGTGGTAAACCCCCAGCCATAAAACTGTTTTCGTTGCTACTTCATAACTGTAACTTTGCTACTGTTATGAATCAGGCGACCTCTGTGAAAGGGTCGTTCGACCCCCAAAGGAGTCATTGAGAACCGCTGCAATCCAGAACTACTCATCTACGGACAGCTGATTTGCAACCAAAATTCCATCCTAACTTGAATTTCTCTTTGCCACATAAAGTTACATACTCCCAGGTTTCAGAGATTTGAACAGAGACTTTTTTGTTGTGAGTCTTGTTGTAATGAGCCAAATCATTCCATCTCCTAGCGACCCTGTGAGCAAAAGAACGAAGCGTGGCCCAGTCCCCCCTTCTCCATCCTCACAACTGTTCATGGCATTGAGCCGCTGGGTTAATCTATCTTGTTTATGGTCATTCTCCTTTACTTTGCCCCTCTACTCTACTGAGCATGATGTCCTTGCCCAGAGATGGACTTCTCCTGCCAATGTGCCCAAAATATGAAAGAGGAAGTCTAGTCGTCCGGACCTCAAAGGATCATTCTGGACATATTTCTTCAACGAGGCTTCTCCGAGGTATATTATTCTGCTCATTAGACATGAAATCAATGTAAATTATCGACTTTTGTTAACTATAATTTATCAACATGATTTCATTTGTTGTGACAAATGTTTTTACTTCAGAAAAATCTGTTGTCATCATGGCAATCCCATAAGTATCAGAGAAGAACTTAGTGACACAGTTCTATCTGGCTAATATTTTTGAGAATTAGGTAGCTTATTCTTCTTCTGAGCCACCCTGAGTGGACTTGAACAACCAACCTTTCAGTAAGCAAACAAGTCTTTGTCCACTTGCAGCACCACACAGTGATTCCTCCAATTACGACAATGTACAAGATGTTAGTAGTGGAGGGAAATAGGTATGGGCTATATAGGACCCCTCTGTGTTCTTTCCATATTATTTCTGTAAATATAAATTATTTCAAAGAAATCTATTTCAACAAAAGGAGACTATTGTAAAGATTACACATCTTTGGAGGGATTTTCATTATCTGTTTCTGCCAAATTCAATCTCACTACCATTGAGTCAATACTGACTTAGTGTGACCCTAAATTAGGTGGTATCTTATTTGGATTCTACTTCTATTAATAGAGTATCATTTAGGAGAGCGTTTGCCATATAAGATTAGTAACAAAAACACTGTAGAGGTGATAAAGACATAGAAAAGGTGTTAAAGTAGTGGCAAAGTAGAGGTCAGCAAAATAAGGAAAATTCCCCAAGTTGACTTAACAGGGTGGCTGCAACAATGGACTCAAACATTGTGAGGTCTGTCTAGATTAAGTGAGGGTTTTGTTCTGTTACACATACCAGAAAGACTCCACACTCACTGCCAGTGAGTCCGTCTGGACTCAGTGACTCTGAAGGACAGGCAGGGTAGAAGAGCTGCGCTTGTGGACTTTCAAAAATGAGTAGGATGACCCATTTCCTCCTGCGGAGTGCCTGGTGGTTGTACACTGCTCACCTTGCAGTCAGTAGTCCAATACATAACCCACCCCACCACCTGTGCTCCCTCCTGCCTTTTCTTCATTGTTGTTTGATTGTTGTGTTTTGTTGTTGTTTTCTTTCTGTTACACATAGAGTTACACTTAATCAGAACCGACTCAGTGGCAGCTAACAATTATGGAACTAAATTAATTGGAATGTTTTAGCCTGGGATAAAACTGTAAATACAAGGTTAAATTCTAGCCATTGTTTCAACCACTGAGTCAATCCATCTTGTTGAGTCTTATTCCTCTTAACTGCCTTTCTAGTTTTCCAATCATAATTTTCTTTTCCCGAGACTGGCCCCTCCTGATAATGTGTTCTAGGTACCTAAGATGAAATCTCTCCAACTGCACTCCAAAGAGCATGCTGGCTGTACTTCTTCCAAGACAGATTTCTTTGTTCTTCTGGAAGTTCATGATATATTCAATATTTTTCACCAACTCCATAATCCAAATGCATCCATTTTTCTTTAGTCTGCCATTTTCATTTCCCAGGTTTTGTATGTGTATGAGGCAATTGATAATACCCTGGCTTAGATCAGAGGCAACTTAGTCTTGAAAGTGGCATCTATGTTTTTAACACTTTAAACAGATCTTTTGTAGCAAATGTGTTCAATGCACTGTGTCATTCCGTTTCCTGACAACCGCTTTCACAAGCGTTCTTGACAAAAGCCAGCACTGTCTCCACCAACTCTGATGCTGCTTATTGTCCAAGTTGTGAGGGTTTCCGTTTGCTTATCCTGAGGTGTTGCTCATTCTAAAAGCTGTAGTATGTGATCCTTCTCTGTAAGTACTTTAAATTCTCTTTGCTTTCAGCAAGCGAGATTGTATCGTTGGATACAGGCCTTTGGTGATTTCCATCTACCCATAATAGAGGGAAAAGAATATACTAGTTACCAAACAGAGTGTATTGGAGAGATGACTATGGGAGATCAAAATGATAAACCTGTCTTGAATGGTTAAAACCTTGTCAGTTGATCACGCCTCTGATACCTATTGAGGCTGGTCTGGTTTTCAACATTTTGCGTGTTGTTGTTTGCATGTTGAGGTTTATATCTGATGTATTTTGTCATTGGAGGTAGTCCTATTGAATTTTTGTGTGCATTTTTTTTGTTTGTTTTCCTGTTTTTTGGTATATAAAATCCAGGAATGATGAACCCAACGAGTTAGCCAGTAGAATAAGGATTCCTGGGGGCACAGTGGGGAAGAGAGGGTACAGGGAAACTGATATCAAGGTGTTAGAGAAGGAAGAGAAGGTTTTGAAACTGATTGTGGTAGCAATTGTACAATGCTGCTTGATGTGGTTGAACTATGGCATGCTATGATGTCCATATTAGCTCCCAATAATATGGTTTTGGTAAAAAAGGAAAAAAAAGATTGTATCATTTATGTAATACAGGTTGCTAATGAGTCTCCCTTCAATCCCATTGTCACATTCTTCTTACATTCCAGCTTCTCAGACAATGTTCTCAGCATTCAGGTTGAATCAAGAGGAGTATTTAGACAAAGGAAATTCTTGTATGGGGTATGCATTTAAATGGACTGTCTTCTGTGTTCAAATACTAATAATATTATTCTTTTCAAATATGATTAAAAAAGAGAAATGGTAGATCTTCTCACTCACTTTCAGACAGAATGATGTTAGTTTAGAAATATGTCTACAAGCGTAGTCTACTGTGAAGTGACAGAAAAATAACTTTAGCACAGTTAGAATAGTGCTCCAAAGTACTACTAGGTACAACTAAGCATCTGCTTACAAAGAAAATAAAGCCTGTTATGAGAGGATACATCATGTACCCTCAAAGCATAATACTTAATATTCATTAGAGAAATTAAAGTTGTAAGTTTGAAATCTCTCTTCTCAGTGGTAGGTAGTAATCATTTAAAATTGAATAATTTTCATTTCTATTTTTATAAATTAGGATGTTCCATGATATTATTTACTTATTCATTTTTCCCATGATATTCTAATTAAGGGTTTGTTAGAATCTAGTAAAACAATCATACCATCTCACATTTTCTTTGACAACGTATAACTTTGATTTCTATCTACAGACATAAAAAAATAGAAAATTCATAGTTTCTACACTTCACTCATAACATCAACTGTGGTCATTCACCAAACATTCACAAATGCAGAAGAGAGAAGAAGAGTTTCCATGCTAATTTCACAATAGGGACCTAGGGTAAGGAAGTCTATCAAGAATGGCTGGAAAAACTACACATAAACCTAACTTAAACCTTGTGAAAGGAATACTATGCCTTCATTTTCTATAGGTGCTCCATGGACACATTCAAATAGATCTTCTAGCTCCACCCCGCCCTACTCCCCCTACTCTCCCCTAGCCCACACACCTCTGATTTCCACCAGACCAAGCAGCAACTAATTGTTAGGTGGCGGTTTAGAACTGCTGACCTTGTGGTTTGCAGTAAAACACATAACCACAAAGCCACCACACAGGTATCATCAAGTTGACATCAAATCTACCCACCACAGGGGGAAATCAAGTGCATCCTTTAAGTATTTATTTTTAATTATCATTAGAATTTAACTTACCTACTACAGCTTTTCACTCTAGGAATAAATATCATTGACATCTCTTTTGAGTGGTTACTCTGTCACTACTAAAATGCTTCAATATGGGGGGGCTGATGTCTCACGAGAACACATATTTTATTATTTTGACATTATTATGTCTCTCGTTTCATTATTTTGTTCACTCTTTACTTGGGAGTTAAAAGAAGAACAGGGACTTTGCCAAATCCCAGGTGTCAAAAATGGCTAAATATGCAGTTTCTCCGTTCAAATTCACCCAGAAAAGTGCCGGGGAAAGAAACACCTCAAAACCTACTTTGAGAGAATCAGCCATTGAAAACACTACGGAGTACAATTCGACTCTTACACAGGTGGGCTTGTCATGAGTCTCAGTTGGTTCAATAGCAACTGTTGTAATCGTTTCCTTTGTTATGGGGTTTGCATTTTCCATGGCAATATTCCTGCAAAACATCCCCGAGGAGAAGCCACATTGACCTACCCCGATGCAGCCCTGGGTGCTGGAGCAGCCATGTGGAGCCCCCTGCCAGCACTGAGATGCTTACACATTCACTGACTCAGCTTTCCTTCTGTAGTGAGCATCATTACATCTCTTTTGTGAGGTGGAGGACTTATGGATTGGTGTCGGACATATGGCTTAATTTTGGACTTGTGGACTTGGGCAGCACTGGGTTGGGATATTTTCTTGATGTGCACTTAACCTTTATATAAAGCTCTTATAAAAAAAAGAGAATGGAAGTGAAAAATTGTATGAAAGTGGCAAATGCTTTCTAACAATAGAAAAGACAGGGCAAGTGATACATTTAAAATATTAAGCAGTTACTTGTTATCCCTGGGACTACCACTCTGCAAGCTTTTGTACTATTCATGACTAACTCACAGACATGATCACACTTCTCACTTTCAAATTTAAGATTAGGGAGAGAATAGATTGCCAGTTGCTAAGGACCAAAGGCAGCTTGTGCTGTCTTCTCTGTGGTATTTTATGATGAAGTTTGTAACATCCAATCAGCACTAGATGCCAGTTACTCATTGCACAACATGCCTGTTGTCCTTTCACTTCCGCTTTGGAGGGAAGCTTCCTGATCAGTAGACCTTTACCCATGCCGCACCATCAGTAGAAGCAAAGTGTAAGTGTATGACTTGGCGGGAGGACTGCTCCGCAGGAAAATGCACACAACATATTATTTTTCTTATCATCAGAGGCTTTTTTGGTTGGTGAGGCATTAAGAAGAGTGGTACATGCATACAATGGAGTACTACGCATCGCTAAAAAGCAGTAATGAACGTATGAAGCACATCGCTGCATGGGAAGAACTGGAGGAAATCATGCTAAGAGAAGTAAGCCAAGCACAAAAGGACAAGTACAGCATGAGTCTTCTGAGGTAAGCTTTAAAAGAAATTACAAAAGGGGCATAGGGAAAAAACTACTGTATACAAACATTCCTGGGGTGAGGACCAGTTAGTATGGCAGGGAACAGACCAAATACAGGGAAACATATGGTAGCCAACTAAAAAGGAGGTGGGGAAAGGAAAAAATAATAAAAAAGAAATGGGTAGCAGGGACACAGGGCACTAACCCACCCAAAGGGAGGCTATTGTTTATATATCCACAGGGAAAGAGGGACCAGACTTAAACCCATTGCTCCAAGATGTGAGTGCAACATGCCAGAGTGGAGCAGGGAACCAGTGGAGAGGTCTGGGGGGGCGGCTCCAATCCCAACTACTATGTTGATACCTGCCCTCCCCCCAGAAAAATTTATTTCAGAGGACAGCACTGAATCTGCAGCTCCAGGAGACAGGTATGTCTGATCTGAGCACATGGGAGTAAATGAAAGGGGAGGAGGAGAGAGTGGAGCACATCCTGGAGCACCAGGCCTAGGGGACAATGTTCCAGCTCAGAGCAGCCAGTCCACAGAGAGGACCATATGGTCGAACCCACTATGAGACACGACATCCCTCACTGACCCATAGCCCTACAGGGGACAACACCGGAGACACAGTGTGGGAATTGCGCCCGATCTGATCTCACCACACTGAGGCAAAACACTAAGGGCATGCAACAGAACAGCAAGGTCCCCTGGGAATGCCGAAGGTGGACTTTGGGGCCAGAGCTTGGTGTCCCAACAGACTGGACTGGAAAACACTCCTAAAGGCCAACAAACAGTCCTTGAACTAACTAAAAGCTTTTCTTTCTTGTTGTGTTTTTTTTATCATTGGTTTGTTGTTGTTGTTTTGTTGTATATTGTTGCTTGGTTTTGCTCTGTCTTGTTTTTGTGC
>NW_022111321.1:14572949-14574306 GCF_000313985.2 Echinops telfairi
AAAAACAAAAAGAAAAATAAATAATTTTATTGGGGGCTAGTATATTCAATAAGTCTTATATCAATGAAAAAAATGTGCTGAAAAAAAAGAAGAGTGTTGGTGCTTGTGCTTCTTGTTGTTGTTGGCCAGGTCACTGAAGAAAAGAACAGAAACTATTAGACAGCTGTTAGCTGGCCTGTGGGGAATCGATTGAAACATTTATTTCTCCCGACACAATCTGCACATCTCTTGAAAACAATATCAGTGCCTTTGATTATTCTTTTTTGTATTCACAGTGCCCTGTTTATGCATTTTTCTGCCGTTGCAGGAGTTTTTCTTGTCTTTTCTCCTTTCACGATGAGAAAGGAAGTTAAAGCTGCCTAAATTTTTTCCGAAATCATTAAATTTAGGAAATAATCTCCATTTTTCTTTTCATTTACATAGTTCCCTTTCCTTTACTAGAGCTATGTTTGCTTCAAATTTAAGGAAACACATCTTTTGTGTATACACAAAGATGTTTACGGGCTATATTGTTTTGTTTGTTGGAGAGCTAGAGATGACAGAGGACAATAGAAATACATTGATTGGGGAACACAACATGCCTATACTGTTTATAGTGTACTAGGCGATAGGCCAGAAATGTTTCCTAGACCCCAAGAATGAAGAAAAACCTCTGGAGGGCTAATTAGGAGATTATTATAGCTTTTGACATGTACAATATTAAACACACACACTTTATAATGTAGAATTATAGGCACTATATTTGAATAACCATCTGTCCTTGGATGACCTAGAGTTAACTTGTTTCAGTAATTGCATGTAGTATCTAATACCGCTTACATTCACTTGAGGTCTTCCTTTGCATTTCATAGTCTCCGGATTACAGTAATTCATCATAGATTGAACTAGTTTTCCTTCCAAACGACTGCACCATAAACTGGATTAATAGAAAATCATTCCTCCTTCCTAGCTGCCTGTGCTAGTATTTTCTTTTTGAGGTTTTTTTGTTGTTGTTGTTGTTTTAACATGAGGGGTGCCACATACATTTCCTTAACCAAATCATATTTGGAAATATTTGATGTGTATTCTTTAGACAATATTGATTTTTCTCATGCCTTTACATTCTTTTTAAATGGATTTGTTTGCTATTATCTCATTATTATGTAGCAGTTGTTTTAGAAATGATAGCTAAAAGTATTTTGTTACAAGTGATGAAAATATTATCTTAGTATGGGGTTTATCTTTTAACATTTCTTTTTTTTAAATCAATTTATTGGGACTCATACAATTCATCACAATACATAGATCAATTGTGTAAAGCACACCTATACATTTGTTGCCCTCATCATTCCCAAAATTCGCTTTCCTCTTGGGTTCC
>NW_022111321.1:14574657-14590806 GCF_000313985.2 Echinops telfairi
TGGTAGTTGGGGGGAGGAAGCGTTTAAGAACTAGAGGAAGGTTGTGGGTTTCATTATTGCTATACTGAACTTTTCAATGGTATGTTTCTAGTCAAATTTTACAAAATTCTCTTTATGGCTTGTATATATCCTTTTCTATAAGGGCTCTAAGTGTATTTCATCACACTTTCTTCAGTTTTATAGTTTTCCATATTCTACAGGAGCCTTGGTAGCACAGAGAGTTAAGCGTTGGTCTTAACCAAAAGTCTGGCACTTTGAATCTAATAACACCTCCGTGGTACACAGCTGAAGCAGCCTGCTTGGCAGTCTTGGAAACTGCATAGAGCCATTCTACTCTGTCATTAAAGGACCGCTAGCAGTCAGCATTGACTCTTCAGCAGTGGATTTCAATCTTCTATACAACTGAGTTGTTAATTCAATTGGAATTTATATATGTATGAGTGTCCTGTGGTATAATATTAATGAATTTATATAGTCATTCATCATCCACTGAGTTTTAAAACCACACCTATCATATTATAAATCAAGGACCAAACCCAATATCATTGAGGTGCTTCTGACCCATTGTGACAAACACAGGAAATATTTCTGAGTGCAAAGGAGTTCATGTTTCTCTCCTGGTTCAGCTGTTGGGTTTGAACTGCTAACCTTGAGATAAACAGTCTGACACTTACCCCACAGTAGCAACGGGGCTCAAGTTCTCATACAAATGGGTTTATAATTAAGCTTTTTATTCTCTTCAATTGGTTTATTTTTTATAACTCCTCTGAATCCAAAATGCTTACATTTTATAGTTTGAAAGCCATCATTGGTTCCCAAAAAGGGCAGTCCAAACTTTTCATCCTTATGTTGTTACATTTGTTTTGAATCTTCATGAAATTTGACTTCTCCAGGTAAATTATGGAATCTATTTACTCCCATGATTAAACACAGCTAGGAATACGCTGCAATTAGAGGATTTAATGTGAATTGGGATCTTTAGTGCATTTTGGTGAACTTGATAAATGCTTCATTTACCTATCTTTCAGTAATTTATTCTATTATATTTAGTGTGTTTTTCATGCACACAGTGTACATATCATGTTGGATATAGTTCAGATGGTTTACTTTTTTGTTTTCAATTTAATTAATGACATGGTTTGCCCTTCCATTCTCTAATGTATTGTTCTAGGTTATGGGAATGCAAAAGATTTGAAAGATTAATTTCCCCCAACTAGTTAGGTGTACCCTCATTATCTCTTATACTTTCTTCAGTTTCTTGGATGATAACTTTTTGCTGCTTCTTTTCCCTATTTATGACTCTTCTAGATTGTGTATATTCTCACTGGATTAGCTAGGCAGAACTACTACATTAAACAGAAGAGTGAGAATGATCGAACCCCACTGGGTCTAGAGAGGATTCCTCCCCAAACTTCCATCATCATTAGTTTGTACTGAATGTTTTCTGTGCTCTTTGTCAGAAGTGAGATTGGTTGATTTGTTTGATTTGGGGCCTTGCTATTTTAAAATCAAGTTTATATTGTGTTATTGGTATTATTATTCTTAGTCACCATTAAGTATATTACGACTCATGTGTGCAAAGGAAAACTGCTTCAAATATTTCCGAGTCTTTCAACTTTCTAAAGCAGATCCAGGGACTCCTTCCAAGGGGCCCCTGGGGAGGTCGGCACTGTCACTTTAGAGTAGCACTCCAGCTTTAACCATGCGCACCTCACAGGAACTTCCTCGCAGGAAATATTCTATAATGACCCGAAAGTTTATATTGGGCCAAGTCACCAGGCCTTTCTTCCTACTCTGTCTTAGTCTGGAAGCCCCAGTGAAACCTATTCTTCCTTGGTCATTCTGCTGGTTTATGAAATACTGGTAGCATAGTTTTTAGCATCATAGTAAAACACAAACCATCACAATGCAACAAACAGACAGGTGGGTAGTTTATTAAACTTCCTTAAATTTAGTTGTTCAATATGTTCTCACTAACACCCCTCCCCTGCCACCTTTCTCTTCTATCCTTTCCTCTTTTTACTTCGTACCATTTTTGAGACTCCAAATACGGTTCATATTTGTTTATTTTTCCTTCCACATAATACCAGTTTTTTTAAGAGCCATTTTCAAAGAATCAGGTTTTTGTTTTGTTTTGACTTTACAGAAATAGAAAGCCTCACCTTTCTCCTGTAAGTGGCTGCTGGTTTCAAATGGCTGACCGTGGCAGGTAGTAGCCCCATGAATACCCCACTTCTCCTGGTATCGTGGGGTGTGCCTTGCTTGCTAACCAAAAAGTCAGTGGTTGGAAACCACTGGCCGCTCCGCGGGAAAAAGATGAGGCCGTCTACTCTGGTGGACTTACAGTCTCAGAAACCCACAATGGCACTTTGATTCTGTCCTACAGGCCCTACAAGCTGGAACTAAGTGAGAAAGCTTGACAATTATTGTTTTTAAGATGTATATGTTAAATATGCATGATGGTGGGAGGGGTGAGGGAGGGCAAAAAAGAGGCAGGGCTCAAATAGAAAGTGAATGTATTGAAAATGAAGATGGCAACATATGAACAAATATGCCGGAAACAATTGATGTATGGATTGTTTTTAAGAGCTGAAGAGACCCCAGTAAAAAGATCTAAAAAATAAATAACTAAGATGTATATATGTTTTTATTTCTACTCTTTACATTTCCATTTATTATATCTATATCTTATCTATTATTTATATTGTTTAATTGACATAACTATTTGGTGTATTTATGGTTAGTATTTCATAGTTTTGTCTTTTTTGCTTTCAAAATAAATCAATTTGATCTCTTCCAATTAATGACTATTTCACAATCTATCATGTGCCACATTTTTCTATTTAATGAATATTGGTCTTTGTAATATGTCATTTTTTGAGAAGTTATGTAAAAAATCCCCATTACTACTGTAAATTTTTTATTTTTTACAATTCTGGGAGTGTTGTATACCTTCCTAAAGGAATATTCATTTTTACTTACTTTCTCTCTTTAGTCTAATAATAGTTTGGCCTTCAAATTGATTGTGCTAAAGTCATACTCCTGGCATTACTTTGCTTTATTCCTGATTTGTCTCTCCTCCTTCATTTTAACCAAGTCATCTCAAAATCCCCAGCATCTGCATGAGTCCCCAAAGTGAGACCAGAACTAGATCCGTGTCTCCTTTTCCTCTTCCCTAGCCTAGTTATCTGTGGTGGTTAGCTTTCACGTCAACTTGCATTTGTATGAAAGAGCAGCAGTGGAGTCCGGCCTATCAATCAGGTCACAGCCTGATGGGGCCTCCTGGGAGGTTAGACCTTTCTATAAGAGATGGAGTGAGAGCGTCTCCCCTCTCTCGTCACCTTCATGACCTTCATTCTCGCTGGGACTCTGTGTCTGTCTCCAGGGGTAGCCCCATTTGGGCTTGACCCTGGAAGACAATCTTGGAGCTGACTGTGCCCCCCTGTTTCTACTGACTCTGGATCCATAGGACTCGGCACCCAACAGGCTATGATCTCCCTTCATCTCCCTTCATCTTTCTGCATCATCAACCTGCAGCTACTTGCGTCTGGCTGGCATCTGACTCTGGACTTCAGTTGGACTGGGCTGGGATGACTTCTTGATATAAAATTACATCTTGATATGAAGTTGTTTTTTATACATATGGATGTCAATGGCTTTGTTTCTTTAAACAACCCAGTCTAACACAGTACCTAACATGCGGAGTGTATTTTTCCACACACACCAAATGTATTTTGGTTTACCTTTGCAAGTAGTAGATGAATTATTTCATCAGATTATTTTATCAATCTCTGATCTCTTCATCCATTCTTACATCTTTCTCTTTATCACATTCATACTTGCTTAAACACATCCTTTATCAGGGAGATATGTGAGGGTTAACAGTTTGTAAACATCTTTAAAAGCATTATTATCCTCAGTTCTAAAATGATAGCTTGTCAGTTATTTTCTCTTAGCCCTGTGGAAATATTTACAACTTTCAGTCAATTATTCTTTCTAATGATATATTATTGCTGTCAAGATAATTGACAAATTTGGGGGGAATAATCTGCTATTCACATGTTTGTTTAATGCTTTTTTCTTTTTACCTTTGTTTTATATGATTTTACTCTCTATATTTCTGAGTGTTAATTTGCACATATTTTATGGTACTCTGTGTATACTCTTCATTTAAGACTAATTTTTTTATTTAAAAATATTCACTTAAGATTTTTAATATTTCTACTTCATCATGCTTTCTAATTATTTTTATTTTTACTGTTTTCTTTTGAATCATATGCTGATACATTCACCAAAATCTCAATTTCTTTAGTATCTTTATCATACATCAATCTCCTTATTTCTGTGTGTTTATGTATTGATAACTTTCTAACACGATATTGAAATATTTGTTCTTTCTTGGGAGAATTTGTTCCAATTTGTTTTCCCCTTATTTTAATTATTCTTTTATCATTCCCATTATTTATTATTTTCTCTTTTAAGCTTCAGAAGCTTTCTTTGTAATATTGTATTCCTTTTAGTGGATGTTATTCTTCTCTTTATTTCTTTTTTTTCCCTTCTCTTTATTTCTATGAAGTTTTTACATGCACTTTTCCAAAGACATGTTGTTCTATAGTTGATTTATCCATTATTTTAACATCTAACATAGAAAATTTCTCTTTCTGTTGAGTGAAATGGGTATCTTTCACAGTTAATTTCCTTTTCTAACTTTGATTTTTTTTTTAGTCATACGATGATTTTAGGTAAGAATGTATATTGTTGTCATTGTTTTCCCGTCTATCCTGCCTAATTCTTTCTTTATTGAAAGCCTGATATTTCTTTCATCATGGGATTGCCTTGCTTAGTACCATGTCATTTATTGTCAGTTCAAGCGTATTGTTGTTTTAGCCTAGGTCCTGGTTGCTTGATTGACTCTGCATAATCTTATCCTCCTGAGGATTAGCACAATATAAACCTCAACCTATCACTTTAATGAATTAGTTTCCTGCTTCATTTTTGTCCAGGGAAGAGGAGATGTTTAACTTATTAGAAAGTTGGCTAATATTTTTAAAATCATGTTTAATCCTCATGTTTAGAGATGAGTAAAAGGAGCTCACTATTTAAATTTATCATTACTACTGAGCCTTCTAGAAATGTGTCCATTTCATATACATATCTGATTGGTTTGGAAAATTATTGTTTGTGGTATTATTTTTGGATTCTGTAAGGTTGGTATTAATGGCCTTCTGCATTTCTGATTTTATTAATTTGAACACCATGCCAATGTTCTCTTTTCCAATCAATGTGTCTTGTTGAATACTTCAGATTGATTTTATTTATTTACTTTTGTTCTGTATTCTATGATTGGATATGTGCTGTGTTTAAACAGAACTTGTGCCAAATAATTGAGAAACTAAGTGTTCTCCATCATAGATACTTAAATTGCAAAGCTGATGTGATCCCATTTGCTATAGTAGAACATATAACAGCAGAAATAAAATATATTAGTCCTTAAAACTCAGTTTCTTTCTTTTCCTTCTCCAAGCTAGAAAGTAACATACAAGAAAATCCTAAACATTCTATCATGCTCAACCAGTGTCATTTCATATTATTATTCAGAATGTGTCTTGATAAAAACACTGTCAACATATCATAAATATGATATCTCTAACATTTATAAATCATGTTATTTGATAATCTTCTCAATATAATATTTTTATTTTTATAAAAGAGAGGTCAGAGTTACATTTGTTGCCTCTGAGATGTGAATTTGGTAGGATTAACTGTCCTCTTAATCTGATATCTTTATTGGAATTAATTAGTCATTTATTTGCATGTCATTGCTAACCTACTGGTAGCTAGTTTGAATTCATCCAGCAGCTCCACCGAGCGAAAGTCTGACCATCTGTTTCCATAAAAACTGCATTGGTCAAGAAGACACTATGGGGCAATTGCTCTCTGTAACTCTGTAAAGTATGGGGCCATGATACATTGGATTTGAGTTGGCTAAATGTGTGTTAAACAGGAAATACCAATGCTGAGAGGCTGTGGAAAGATTGGAACCCTTCTCTATTGCTGGTTGGATTGTAATTATGTGCAACCATTGTGAGAGGTGGTATGGCACTATGTCAAACAACGGGATATAGAAATACCATACAGTCCTGTAATCCCTGAACTGGGTGTATCCAGATCCGAAAGAAGTAGGAGTCATAGCATGAACAGACCTATGCTCTGCTGTGTGCATTGCAGCACTGTTCACAATAGCAAAAAGAAGAAATTAATCTAAATGCCCATCAGTAGAAGAATGGATTAAGAAATTCTGGAACATATACAGGTTTTTTTGTATGTTTTGCTAATAACACATTGTTAAAATAAATGACAAAAAAACATGAAAAACTTAATGATATGGCTAGGCCTGACATCTGACTTGCTGATCTTGGATGAATCAACCCACATGAATCAGGAGAAATTTGCAAATGACACCTGACCCACAGACATGTGACTTGCCCCTATACGACTGTCAGAGGCATTTCTCTGCTATAAGCCTGCAGCATTGGTGGCAGCATGGTAAAGCAGTGATGATGGAGGTCAACGTGATGGAGGTCAGCAGGTGGAAAGCCCCCAGCTGCTCTCTGGGAGAAGGATAAGAAGTTCTGTACCTGTAAAGAGTTACGTTCGCAAAAGCTCACAGAGGCAATTCTTCCCGTCCTATTCGGTCACCATGAGGCAGAATTGACTTGAGGGCAATGGGGTCTTTGTTGTTGTTGTTGTTGTTGTTGTTGTTGTTATATATGTGGATGGGTGCCATAGAGTCAGTTCCAAGCCATAGCGACCTAAAGAGAGCAGAAAAAATACTGCCCAGTCCTGTGCCATTCGCGTAAGTCTAAGATAACACAACAAAAACGTGGATAGTTAACTCAAAAGTGCCTGTATGCTTTTCATTCTCAGTAGTGATGTCTCTTCCTCTATATTTGCTAGTGACTTTCATAGAAATGTAGCATTCAAATGGGAATTTATGTTTCTAATCATCATTTTATTAGGATTTTCCGGATTGCTAATGCTATTGAGCACTTTTTACTATGTTTGTGTTAATTCTTTGTTAATTCTCATTTGTTAAAGTTCTCCAAAGCATTTTATATCTAATAATTTGTCTTATTATCAGCTCGGTGTTACTTTTACATTGTAACTTCAAGTTCTTGTCAGCTATATTGTAATGTCTTGTAATGTCTCCATTAAGCTGTGGTATGCCTTTTACATATCTTTAGTAGTATATTTTTGAAAGCAGAAGTTTTTATTTCCCTGAAACCACACATCCCCATTCACATTTTTCACTTTCTCTTGCAAAATGTGATTTGCATTGGGTTGCCAAACAAAGGCAGTGAGTTTTATAAATAATATTTTGGTATTTTGTGTCTTTTCCCCCAAAACTTTCCCATTGATGTCTATAAATGAAAGTATAATTTGTTTACATTTATTCTAGTTGGGTTTTACTAATTTTTTCAATCAACAAGTGGATTATTTAATCAACATACGGCACCATTTCTTGCTTTCTTTCTTCAATAATTTTTTTTTCCTTCATCTTCAGTCCTTTTACCTTCCGAGTTTCTAATCACACTTGTGGTAGTCAACTTAATATTTCCCATAGGTTCCTGAATGTCACTTCTTCAAACCAGTATTTTTGGTTTGTTTTTTTAGATTGGATCATTCCTGTCAGTCTTCACTTACACTGAAATTTTTTCTGACATTTTAAAACTACTATTAATTTAGGGAATTTTTTCATTGTGTTTATTTTCTAACTTCTTTTCAACTGGTGATGCATTTAGAGTAATATTTAACTATATATATAAAAGAATGACATTGTTATAATTATTTACTTAAACATTCACCATTGAGGCCATTTTTGATTGGAAATTATAATTACAAATTCAGGTTCTTTGGCAGATATTGTGCTCTTCAAGAGTTTATTTATTCTTTCAAGAGTTTGTCTTTTAAGTCATTTTTACCTTTAATAATTAAATCCATCACTCCATACATTTTATTATTTTATCTCAAGAATTTGTTGACATATGTTTACATTATGACATTATTAACTTTTAAGTAGTAGAGTTCCAAATGTTGTTAGCTATCTCACATCTGGTATTAGTAATTTTCACTTTTTTGGGTGATTAATCCAGCTAGAAATGTGTTGGTTTTATTGATCTTTCTATAAGAACTAGAATATACTTTCATTTATTTTATTTTATTTTTCTGTTTTCTAATTAATTATTTAAACTCCACCTCCCATTTTTTTTAGCATGAAATCCCAGTGAATGTTTTCACATATGTTAAACAGTTATGGAAAATTGTAAGAGATGATTACTGAGCACCAACCATTGCACTTGAAAGTTCATTTAATGAAGACAACATGCTATTCCAGATTCCAAGAAACAAGAGATAGAGCAAGAATATTACTTACAATCAAGAAAAAATGTACAACAACAACAGTGAAAGTCTAATGAGAGTCGAAGGGAGTAACAAGACAATTCAATCAGCAATAGAAGCTGTATGATGAAGAAGAAGATGTATTTTAAGAAACCAAGAATGTTGTGGCCTCCGCTAGGAGGTAAGCAATGCTTTTGAGGATCAATGCTTCTGTAGGATAACAAATAAATAGCTCTGGAAAGAGGAGGTTTAATTAAACTTGATTGCTAAATATATTCAAGATAAAATCATAGGTGGTTGCCTAGAATAACTGTTAAGGTCATTCTGTGTCTCAGTTGAATATCATGTATCATTTGTCTGAGACAGAAGAAATAGTGTCAAAAATGTGGATATTCATATTTGGGGGTAGCAACTACCTTTGCACTTGAGTTTCCAGCCCCTTATGGACTGCATTAAGCTTAAATAACTTAATTTACTTGAATGTACTGGCATTGTGTTTGGTATACATCAATTATGCACAGTGTATTATTTCTTATTATTAATATGCTAACATCATCAACATCCCTCAATACATCTAAACTGAGAGTTAGTTTCTTTTGTGATTATTTAAAAAGAATAGGAACTACAATGATGAAGAAGTAAGATGATTCCTAGGTGGGAGAGAGGTAAAAGGAAAGTTTAAGGAATTAGAAATTGGAAAGATGTGGATGTAGACTGAGGACATAACATTTTGTTGCTGACAGTAAGCACAAAACCTGGAGCATCTCATAGGGTCGTGGGTATAATGTTGTATCCTAGCTCTACTCAGCTTTCCAAACCAGCTGTATTTTTGCTTAGGTTGCAGGAAGGTGAGCTTTTTTTTTTTTTATTATTACCCAGGGCTGCTTAGTTGCTGAGTTGCTAACTGCAAGGTGAGCAGTTCAAAACCACTAGCAAGTCCGTGGGAGAAACATGAGGCTTCCAGGCCTGTAAGGAGTTGCAGTCTCAGAAACCATAAGGTCAGATCGACTCTGTTTTACAGGTCACCTATGAGTAGGAGTCAACTTGACAGTGGTGAGCTTTTTGGCTTTTGCTTACTTCTTGGTTATACCAATTCGTGTGGAAATATTATAGAGATTCTCGTTTGAAAAGAATATGAAAGAATAACTTCAAATATCAAGTTGTAAAAAGTATTAGCAACTACCATATCAGAAAAATAGTCAATGCATTTATGAAATTAAAATCCAACTTAAGCTTGAATAAAAAGAGGCAACGCTTTTGTAAAACAATTTGGGTTTTCACCAATGAGCCATAAACTTTTCATGCCTTGAAACTTAGTAAGAGCATTTCTGGGGAGGTATTTTAGAGAAAGTATTCAATATATAGGGGGATCTATGCATATTAATGTTTTCATGTCAGTATTATTTATAATATGAATCTTCCAATGTATCTCAATGCACAGAAAAAAAATGCTTGCATCAATTATTAAATATTATGTACAAAACATTTTAAAATTATAAAACCATGTAGTAATGGAAATAGCCCTATTTTATATATTAAATTAAACACACAAAACTGAATTATTTTAGTTACATAAAATAAATAGAAGACAAATAGATAAAATGGAAAATTTTATTAATATACTAGCACACTAACACTACACAACTCAAGAAATATGAATTTTTTCTAGGTTAATTTTCATTAAAATGTTTTCACAATATATTTCCTTCCTTATGAAACATGAATTATGAAACATAACTCTTTTTTTGTGAAAGCAAACATGTTACCTAATGTTAAAATAAAACTTTAGCATACATTTGTTGGAATACTTATTCATCTTAAACTATGTATATAGAATTTAGTTTACTACTTGATCCTTATTTTCTTGGAGTCAACTCTAAAATACATAACTCTCTAGCTGTATGTCCAGCTATTGCAAAATTGGTTATCAAGATTGGTTCAAAAAAGACTAACTCAACTGCCATGGAATCGATGCTGACTCAGAGTGACCCTACAGGACAGGGTGGAACTGCCCTATGGGTTTCCTAGACTGTCACTCTTTACAGAATAGAGTCTCATTTCTTTCCCCCCCTCCCCACCCCGCCGTGTGGCTAGTGACTTCGAACTGCTGACCTTGCAGTTAGCAACCCAACAACCATTACACCATTAGGGGTCCTTGAACATTGGTTAACTTCTCTGTTTTGCACTTTTCTAAAGTTTTGATAAAATTGTTTCTCCTTTGGTTTCAAAATTAGCATGCCAATAGAGTCCATAATTTCTGAGGCTAATATCTCTTCCAAATGTATAACAATATTTAATGAATAAAAAAATAAAACAAGACAAAAAGAATCCCTCAAATACCAGTTCAAACTTGGATTATCTTTTACTTGGTATAAAATCCCCTTAGAACCTTGGTCACAGTATTTTCAGTTCATTTATAATTTATCTTTAGTTTCTTTAAAGTTTATTGTTCAGGTTTGAATACTATGCAGATTTGGTCTCCTTTGCTGAGAACAGAAAAACAAGACTCTGATCTTTCTTCCCTTTAATGAAGCACAAACCCAAATTAGCTCTCTAGGCATCGTGTGTACAAGAGTTTAAAAGTGTATAGTGTGTAATCAGGTTTAAACTTTGTGCTTCAAACTTTATCCGTACCGGCTCTGTAATTAAAAATAAATCCAAACATTTCCATATTTCTGTCCTATCATATTTGAGAGAATCAACAAGACTACCTAAAGAACCTTACAAAATATGCATTCCACTCAATGAGGTGTCAGTTAATCAATACAAGTAAAGGGAAAAACAATTTTATGAAAAGAGAAACTTACACTATCAAATTTGACTTCTTAGTTACACTGTGCAGCTCAGTATAAATAGGTTTTGATGGATCTCACTAACTCAATTCCATCGAGTCGCTGCTGAGTTTTAACAGCTCCCTGGTTCAGGGTAGAAGCACCCCTGTGCGTTTCTGAGACTGTCACTCTTTACTGGAATAGTCAAACTTTTTTCTTGTTTTCACACATTTCTTACGACTACAAGTATAAGCATATTTAAGACTGAGCCCCTATGTACAACAGAAGGAGACACTTCCAGTTTGACAGCGTGGTCACAAACAAGGCGACATGGGACTCCTGGTTGCAACCACTATCTTATTGTTGATCTGTCTCATTGAGCGTCTTCCTCTTTATGCTGACCCTCTATTTTGCTAAGAATGATGTCCTTTCTTGTTTGCCTTTTTAGTGTAAAAACTCAACCAAAACTGTCAATCAATTAGTGGCCCTGCTGGTATTTGAAATACTGGTGGCATAGCTTCCTTAATCAACAAGCAAACTACCGCAATAAAACAAGCTCTAAAATGATTCATTTCACAACTTAATATTGCTCTATGAGAAGTGAAAATATTCATCCTCTCAAAAGATGGGCACAATCAAACCTGTCCATCCACAGGTGAATAGATAAACCAGTTGTTATGAAGGTATACTATATGAGTGACCCATAGAAATGAGCTAGATACATATATATACACAACAATATGATTTAATATCAAAAACATTATATATAACCAAATAAGTCAGATATAAATAATTACATATTGTAAATCAATTTATATAATAAAATCCAGAACAAGAACAAAGGGGCTTCAAAACATTTGTGGAAAAATCTCATTATCTTTAAGTTTCATCTTTTCCACAAGTTTTTGAAGCCCTCTCTTAAAAGTAACATGTAATACATACAAATTACTTGTCTGGTGTGGAAGATTGGTATAGGATTGCCAGCAAAGGTAATTTTTTATATTGATAGGAAAGTCATATTGATCAATTGGGATAGTTGTTACCTGTCCATGTTTTGAAGAGTTTCTCAAAACTCATCAAAATATAAAACCAAAATGCAAACCCATCACCCTTTAGCATCACAGTGACTCTATTGGACAGAATAGAACTGTCCACTTTTGTTTCTGAGACTGCAAATACAGCAGTGGCTCACTTCCCTTTGCTCCCAAAGAGGGGTCATTGAGTTCAAGCTGCTGAGCTCGTTGTGAGGAGCACAGTGTGCATATGCAGCACACTAGCAAGACCCCATCATCACGGTGCAGAATGAATAAAGTGAAAGACTCGCCATCTAATAGAATTAAAATCTGAATAGCATATCAAAATGTATATGTTGTTTGAATTCTTGAACTGTTTGCCCCTTTGAACACAATATTTTCAAAACAATCTGAAAACATTATTTTCAAATATATGAACTCTACATAAGTAAAAATACAAAATGACTATCTTAGTTGCCACTATCATCATTTATTAATAAACTATATGAAAGTCCAGTGAATTCTCCTATGGCTATGAGGGTTACACTACAACTTTAAAATATTTTTTTTAAGCAGTAAGAGTCAGACAATATTGAACTAAATGATTATAACATAAAATAAATTTGTAATATCACTATGCTTAAAAACAGTACAACATAAAATTTCAAAAGGGATAGATGCAATCTCTTTTGAAAATAATTACTTTTAATTTTCCATTTTCCATTTTCCATATTACTAATGTGCTATTCCTTGCACCATAATTATTCAATCTTTGTTCTAAGCAAATAATTCAAGGAGTTGGAGTGTATGAAGAAGAATGTGGTATCTGTATTGAAGAGAGACTCGACTTCTAATATTCAGATGCCACACCTTGCTTGTGGAAAAGGAAGAGGAGCAAGCGCACTTACTGATAAAGGACTACAGCCATCAGTAGGGATTCATCTTTGGCACAAGGAGAACATTTTTCACAACTGGATCATGATAAATGAAGAAAAGATTGAAATTGTCCAGCATTTCATTGACCATCACCGCCCATGGAAGCAACAGCCAAGAAGTCAAATGACAGTGTATTGGGCAAATCTGCTGAAAAAGGCCTCTTTAGAGCATTCAAAGTAATGTTGTCCCTTTGAGGACTAATATGTGCGGTCCAAAGTCATGGTATTTTCAGTCACCTCCTGTGCATGTAGAAGCTGAACAATAAATAATAAACACTAATAAAGACAGATGTGTTTGGATTATGATGTTGCCAAGGAATTTTGAAAATACCTTGTACTTCTAAAAAAAATCTGTCTTCGAAGTGTAGCCAGGAAGTTGTTGAAAGGCGAGGATGATGAGGCTCTGCCTCAGACAAATTGGACATGTGACCAGGAGGGACCAGTCCCTGGAAGATGACACCATTATAGGAAAAGTAGAAGATTACTAACATAGGAAGATCGACTAGAAATGGTTGCAATGATGAACTCAAACATATCAATGACTGTGAGGATGGGACAGGGTTGGGCAGTGGTTTGTTCTACTGTACATTGGGTCACCGAGTCAGGATTGATTGGTTGATTAGACCAACCAACAAACAATGTGCTATAATTTCTGATGGTTAAAAAAAAACACATGCATTCAAATCTTACAGAAATGAAAAATATTTTCATATTAAACAGTTATTTTAAAGGTTACTTCTTCCAGAAAAAAGAAGGCTGAATTTAATCATTGCTAACAACTTCAATCACTGAGCAACATTTATTATTCCATTAAAAATGTTTATGTGCGATACGTTAGGAAGGACAAAATATTTAGTGCCATATTTCAAATGTAACATTCAGCTCCTTCATATCTTTCTAGTTAATTCACACACTCAAGGGAACTTTCAGATAGGACATGTGAATATATGGGAACAAAAAATGAGAGATTTAATTATTATCCTTATATGCTGAGAAATATGATATGGCGACGCTAATACAGTGTGAGAATTCAAGCAATGTTCGGAGTGGCATTCTTTTCTTTAAGACTAACCATCAACAGGCCTTGAGAACACTGGTCACGTATTCCACGCAGATTTAAAGGCCAACAGAATGGAAGAGTAAATCAGGGCTGCCTGTGCTACTGCATATACTTTCTAAAACCTCAACTGCCTGCAATACCAATTTTGAGCTTTCAACTAGTTTGGCTCCCAATGTTCTCCCAGTAACAATAATCAGAGTATAAGTTTGACTAGAACTTAATACAATCACGTATTTGTTGACAAGAACATTTATTCAGTAGACCTAGGGCTTCTTTATAATTCGAAAGGAAGTAAAACTATCTGTGAATAGTAATTATAATGTGCAGTTATTTTTCTCATTTACTTGCTCCTAAATTAAAGACCATAGCACCGTGGTTTGGATGCACAGTCTGCTCACAGAATAAAGATATAGCAGTCTGCTTCCGTGGAGATTTATAGCCTGTGGCGGCAGTTCTACTCTCCCGGATAGGGGGTGCTGTGAGTCAGGATGGACTCTATGACAGTGGGTTTAGATTGAACAGCATCACCATGTCACCTTTTCCTAAATGTAATCGTTGGCGTACCCACTTATTTCCATGAAGTTGATTCTGACTCACAGCGATCCAAGAGGACAGAATGCAAATGACTTTGTGGGTTTCACAGCATGTAGACCTCTATGGGGCGGAGCCTCGTTTTGTTTGTTAGCAGCCCAATGGGAGCCTGCCAGCCACCAAGGCTTTGGTAGTTGATGTAGAGTGACACGGATTTGATACATTTGCAAAACCGTTTGTTTCTAGATGTTAATGCCCACTATTAAGTAGCTAGATTTGCTGTCATCAGCATTCGTCACGTGCTCTCAGCTGTGAGGTCCCCTAGCTACCAAATTTCATCACATTAATGGGGGTGGCACTGGGACAATACTCTCACTTTTATGTCTTACCCACTAAGAAAATATATAGGTTAAGTTATTTTCCTTAGTATATTTGGGACAAGAAATGTTTGAAAAAGTGTGTTTATTAAGATGTAAAACATAAGAAGTTCCCTATAGAGGTTTCTATGTCAAAGAAAACTAAGTGCCTGTGAATCACACCCTCACTCTGATTATGTGGAAGCAAGAAGTGGGCAAGGTGAGAATAGAGGGAGGCAAATTTTGCTGAGGTGAGCCTCCAGCATTTTCACATTAGAGCAAGTGTTACAATCTGTACCGTATACGGATATATCCTGATTTCCAAATGCATGAAGCACCAAACCAATACTACAAATTCATTCTGATCGAATCAATTCTGATTCATAGAAACCCTATACAAAGTTCTTGAAACTGTAAATCTTTATGGGAACAGGCCAACTCATCTTTCTCTATAAGAGCATCTGGTGATTTTGAACTACTGACCTTATGCTTAGCAGCCCAATGCCTAACCCACAGTGCCACTCAGTTATATAGCATTAATTATGTTAATAAAATTATTATTTTCATGAAATAAATAGATGAACTGAAATGTTACAATATAATCTTCGAAACCCATTGCCGTCAAATCAATTCTGATTCACAGAGATCCAGGAGGACAGAGTAGAACTGTCACCAGTAGGACAGAGTAGTACCGTCCCCAGTAGGACACAGTAGGACCATCCCCAGTAGGACACAGTAGGACCATCCCCAGTAGGACAGAGTAGGACCGTCCCCAGTAGGACACAGTAGGACCGTCCCCAGTAGGACACAGTAGGACCGTCCCCAGTAGGACACAGTAGGACCATCCCCAGTAGGACAGAGTAGAACTGTCACCAGTAGGACAGAGTAGGACCATCACCAGTAGGACACAGTAGGACCGTCCCCAGTAGGACAGAGTAGGACCGTCCCCAGTAGGACACAGTAGGACCGTCACCAGTAGGACAGAGTAGGACCGTCCCCAGTAGCACAGAGTAGGACCGTCCCCAGTAGGACACAGTAGGACTGTCACCAGTAGGACACAGTAGGACCGTCACCAGTAGGACA
>NW_022111321.1:14591335-14599167 GCF_000313985.2 Echinops telfairi
GTCACCAGTAGGACAGAGTAGGACCGTCCCCAGTAGGACACAGTAGGACTGTCCCCAGTAGCACAGAGTAGGACTGTCTCGGAGGGTTCTTAAGGCTGTGACATCTTCCTCCCTTGGAGCAACTGGTGCGTCAGACTGTGGACCCTTGGTTAGTAGCTAGGTGTTCAATTCTGCACCACCAGGGCTCCTGAAAAACATGCCCTTACATGCTATTCATTTTCAATTTCCCTGTCAAAGTTTTCGAAGAATAAGACATTTGAATAAAATTAGTATAACCTACATTGTTTGAACTTAAATGAGCTCTCTTTCAAATATCAAGATAGGCCAACTAGGCAGAAAGCCATGAAATTTTAGACAAGGTGCAGAAAATACAGCCTTGAGTAAGCCCCTGTGTTTTCCTTGTCTTCAGGCAAATAATATAAAGAAAGAAATAAGAAATTCTAATGTTGTGGTGGTTAAATCTTATGCCAACTTGATAGTACCTGTGCAGAGGTAGGGGGAGTCCAACCTGTCAATCAGGTAGTAGCCTAGAGATGCCTCCTTGAAGGCGTGGTTATTGTATAAAAAAGATACAGGGAATCTATCTATTCTTGACCTTTGCCTTCTGCTTTCTTAGAATTCGGTGTATGCGCAGGGGAGATCCGATGTGAGCAGCAGACTCAGGGACCAGCAGTGCCCAGCCAAGTTTCCACAGACCTTAGTCCATGCAACTGTGCACCCACCCAACTGTGATGCCTTGCTTCCCTTTCTGCATCACTGTCCTGAAGCTACTTGCATCGGAAGAGGGCTGCGGCTTAAGGATTTGAGTTGGACTGGGTTGGGATATCTTCCTGATATAAAATTGCTTCTTGATATAAAGTTCTTTCAAATGTATGTCACTGGTTTTTATTTCTCTAGATAACCCAGCCTAACACAAATGTGTTTCTATATGTCAAAAATATCTGTCATATAATTGAAAATATACCCACATTTAACACTATCTCAGAAAGATTCTGGTTGTCATACAGTTAAGCAGTGGCGTGTTTGTTTCAGCACCAGGATAAAAGTAAACTTCAAGCTGATAAACTAAGTCAACTCTCCAGATGTTTCCCCCAATCAGTTTACTCACAATTATGTCTTCTTCTATATGCTTATTTTATGTTGTGATTTACAGCTGTAAGAGAGATATCATAATGCCAGCCACATTTCCAAGGACCATTGGTGCAGTGATTCTTACAAATGACCAGCTCCAGGCACTATTTATTAAGGGTAAAACTATACACATCTTATTTTTAAAGGAAGCCCTGTTTTGACTCAGGAACAGAAGTGTTTGGGCCTTTTATATTATTTTAGAGCAAAATCAATAAGCGTGGATACCAACTGAGGATTCATTCTAATTAAGTTCTGTTAGAATAAAGGTATTCGTGTAAAATAGTGTATGACTATAGTTATCTTCCTATGGTTTTAGTTTAAGTGCTTTTCCTTTTATGTGCCTCTTGAGAATTCTTCAGTGCATCTGCAAATTATTCTCACATAATGTGGGAATTCACCTCCCCATACCAGGGCTATCTAGGAGCAAGCTCATAATGGAAAACAAGTTTTGCTCTAGTTTATAAAGTGTTATCCTATTGTTACTCATGGTTTTCATTAAGTATCATAATCCACAGGCTTCAGGGGAATGGAGTAATCTCCTTTTGCTTCTTCTGCATAGTGAAAACATTCTTAAATTCTTTAGATTAAATGTTTTCATGTTCAAATCCTTCTCCGATATATGCATGCTCATCAGATTTGAGGATTTCCTCTACATTAGCATTTTAGTTATTGATGTTTTCTCCTTCAGTGATTGACATATATCCTCAGAACTCTCTAAGCTCAAATTTACATCACAGTCAACTAAAACACTTCCCACGGTTTCTGTGAAAAGTGGGTATTTTATGTGTCAAATGAAAATATGGGCTATCACTCTAAAATAGATGTTTTAGAAAAATCTAGATAACCATCAGGAATTCTCCCATAGAGACAGAAATGAGACAAATTAAACCTTCATTGAGATGAAACCCAGGAGACTTAGCCTGTCTCCAGAAGCCAAATAAGCGGGTAAGAGATTTATGAGGAAGGCTGTTGTATTACTACTAGTGAAATACATTGCAGACTCCCTTCTTCATCCAGTTTTAATCATTACAAAGCCATATTTGGATTTTTTCCTCCTAATATGACAAGGTGTGTCCACCTCTGATCATAACTCAGGGAAAAAAAGTCAGTTTTGGCATCCCTGTTTTTCAGGCGTCTATATGATGAAGGGAATTAAAATATTAACCACCTCCAAAGGTTTGAAGATAAGCTATAGTCCCCGCTGTCTGGATACAGTTTTTTTTTCTCAGCCTGGAGAGAAAGTCACGACAGTGTTGTGATCTGTTGTCAAGCTTTCTTTACTGCCCATCCAGGATGGCTGATTTTCCTGTTGTACATGAGTCCATTTATATAACCCTGCATTTTAACATTGATTTGGATATAAGAAACCTAATGAGTTACTTATAATATGGATTCAAGTTCAAGAGTACAATAAGTTAAAAATAGAGTTAAAGAACTACTTTTACCCATCATTTAAGGTGAACTCAATTTTGCTAGAATGAAGACTTGGATAAGGAGGTCATTAAAGCACTATATGGTGTAATTTACGCCGAGAAGCCAAGACTCTTTAAATTCTTCACTGCCTTAATTATCTCTCCTGTTTGCTGGCTTTGCAGAAGGGACGCACATGTATAGAAAAATAATGAAAAAAGTACAAGGCAAACTTGTATATTAACTGAATATTAGTCCAAAAAGCCCAACCTAGAACTATAGATTTTTTTCCTTGAAAAAGCCTCATACCAAAGTCCACAAAAGACGCAAGCAAACAAATAACAGATAAACCTGATACATGTTTCCTTCAAGTCTTGATTAAAACCTCACATCTCAATCAGATATGTGTACAAGACGATCCCAAATATAACAGTCAGCATGCGCACGTCTGAGGACTCAGCCTGGGGAAACCTTATGGAGATCATAGAGCCTGGTCAGACGCTGCAACCCTCACGAATAGGGGCAGGACACTGTCAGAGAGAGGTCTTGAACAGAACCCCTCCGGCGAGAGGGCATTTAAGACATGACCGAGGAAGAGCTGTCCTCTCAAAGGAGGGTCCACCCTAATAAGATGTATGAAGTAAAGCCTTTGGGACCTTAAATCTGTTGAACATAGTGTCACTATGAGTTGGAACTAACTCAAGGGAACACAACAATAAAAACACATAGTAAGCAGCTGCATTAATCTTGCATTGTTGGAGTTACAAGGTTTACTATTAGAAACCCTGGTTAGATTGTGAGTTTTTAAGTTTTGTGCTTATAATAGAAATTCAGACCAAGAGGCCACATGGGAAACAGGTGAGTCTTTCTGTTCCTATAAATATTTACAGCTTCAGAAAACTAAAGAGGCAATTTTACTCTTCCCTAAGTGGGCTTGTGATTTTGTTTTGTTTTGTTTTGTTTTTTCCCTATGGAATTATACAGGAACTTTGGGATACAGTGAATTTATGTTTATTATGGAGGGACAACTAAGGCAAGGAGGGCAGAATGGTTGCCCTGCAAGAATGCAGTAAATGTCACTGGATTATACATGGAGACAATGGTGGAAGTGGTGTATATTTTTGCTGGGTATATTCTAAGTAACAACAAAAATTTAAAATATACTCTAACACATATAATATACACATACATAAAACCATGGCATTGGTTCTTTTATTAACTCCATCTCATAGATCCAGATGCCGGAGTATGGAGTCCATACATAACTAGTTCAACGTCACACAGCTTCAAAATGATTGAGTGATTACTCTGAAGTGTGTAGTCTGCCTTCAGGATACTTAAATTTAACCAAGATTGCCACACAGTTCATATTTTAAATGATATATAAGAAACCTTATTTCAAGACAAAATCAATTTTTCTGAAAAAGGGAAACTACATAAGAATGTCCCTTGTCCCCACGCCTACTTAACATTGTACTGGAGATCCTAGCTAACAATATAAGGCAAAGAAAGGACATCAAAGTATTTGTCTGGGGAAGCAAGAACTGAAACTATTGTTATTCACAGATGATATGATTTTATATATGGAAAATCCTAAAAGCTCCATGAGAGGAGTACTAGAAGCAATAGATGAATATGGCAGAGTGGCAGGCTACAAGATCAGCAAACAGAAGTCTATCATACTACTGTACACATCGGACAAGGCCACAGAAGAAGGGATCAAAAAGGGGGTACCCTTCACAATATCCAAATGCAAATTGAAATATCTAGGGATATACCTGACTCAAAAAACAAAAGATCTTATTTGGAAAACTATAAAACACTATTAAAATAAGCCATGGGTGACTTCATCAAATGGAAGAACACCCCATGCTCATGGATCGGTAGACTCAATATTGTAAAGATGTCAATTCTAACCACGACACTATATAACTTCAATGCTATCCCGATCCAAATTCTAGCATCTTTCTTCAACGAATTGGAAAAACAGATTACCAATTTCATATGCAGAGGGAAGAAACCGAGAATTAGCAGATAACTCCTCAAGAAGAAGGACAAAGTTGGAAAGCTTGCTTTACCCAAGTTTAGCACCTACTATATAGCTGCAGTGGTCAAAACTACGTGGTATTGGTATAATGATAGAAACCTGGAAATAAAATTATCAGCATACAGACAACTGATCTTTGATAAGGGTTGCAAAAATATCAAATGGGAAGCGGATGCCCTCTTCAATTCATGGTGCTGGAAAACATGGATACATATCTGCAGAAAAATGAAGCAAGACCCTTACTTCACTCTATTCACAAGAATAAATTCAAGGTGGTTCAGAAACCTTGAGGTAAAACCCCAAACTATTAGGGCCATTAATGAGGGAATTGGAACAAACCTGAGAACTTTGGCACAGGGAATACATAGGCTATCAGAAATAGGGAAGGACACAAACACAGAGGAGGTACAAATTGACCAGTGGGATATACTAAAGATAAAACACTTGTGTACATCGAAATAATTTGCCAAGAAAGTAATAAGAGAGACCACAGAATGGGAAAGTATCTTTAGCAATGGCACATCAGACAAAGGCCTTATTACTAAAATCTACAATACTCTGCTAACTTACAACAACAACAAAAAAACCCAATTGTCCACTCAGGAGGTGGGCAAAGGACCTGAGCAGGAGTTACTCAAGGGCAGAAATCCAATTGGCCAAAAAATATATAAGAAAATGTTCCAGATCTCTAGCCATAAGAGAAATGCAAATTAAAACAACTATGAGATACCACCTAACACCCTCAAAGATAGCCCAATTCAAGAAATCAGAAAGTAACAAGTGTTGGAGGGGATGAAGAGAGATAGGAACTCTTGTCCACTACTGGTGGACCTGTAGGTATGTACAGCCATTATGGAAATTGATTTGGCGATATCTAAAAGAGTTAGAAATCGAGCTACCCTATGATACAGCAAGCCCCATACTGGGCATATACTCAGAAGAGGCAAGAAACAAACCATGGCCAGACATCTGTGCCCAATGTTCATCACAACACAGTTCACAATTGCAAGGAGTTGTAAACAGCCCAAATTTCCATCAACAAATGAATGGATTAAAAATCTGCGGTACATACATACAATGGATTATTACGCATCCCTAAAAAGCAGTGATGAACGCATGAAGCACAATGCCACATGGAAAGAACTGGAGGAAATTATGTAAGTGAAGTAATCCAAGCACAAAAGGACAAGTACTACATGAGCCCACTGAGGTAAGCTCAAAAAATTCAAAAGGAACATAGGGAAGAAGCTGCTGCATACATACGTCCTTGGAGTGAGGTCCAGGTAACATGGCAGGGGCCAGACTAAACTCAGGGATACATATAGTAGCCCACTAAAAAGGAGGAGGGGCGAGGAAGACATAGGTAGCCAGGGGAACAGGGCACTAACCCACAAAAGGGGAGGGTGTTGATTGTGTCTCCACAGGGAAAGAGAGACCAGACTTAACCCAGTGCTCCTAGACAAGAACTTAACACATTGACATGAAGCAGGGAACCAATAGAGAGGCCTGAGGGGCCGGCCCCATTACCAACTAAGTGGACAGCACCACCCTCCCCCCAAGAAGAATTCACTTCAGAGGACAGCACTGAAGCTACAGCTCAAGGAGGGGGACTTGTCTGATCAGAGCGCACAGGAGCCAACGAGGGGTGGGGAGATGAAGAACATCCTGGCTCACCAAGCCCTGAGAACAATGTTTCTACTCAGAGCAGCCAATGCACAGGATGACCACAGGGCCAGCCCCACCATGGGACACAGCATTCCTCACCACAGGGGACAACACTAGAGACACACAGACACAGGGTGGGAATTGTGCCCGCCCTGAGCCCACTATGCAAAGGCCAGCCACTGAGGGCATGCAGCAGAGCAACAGGGGGAGCAGAGCAATGAAGTCCCCAGGGAATGCCAGGGATAGATGTGCAGCCAGGGCATGGCACCTCATCAGACTGGACTGGAAAGCACTCATAAAGGACAACAAATAGACCTTGGACTATTTATAAGATTGTTGTTGTTGTTGTTGTTGTTGTTGTTGTTGTTGTAGCTATTGTTTTATTTTCTATTGTTGCTTCATTGCACTCGATCTTGTATTAGTGCATAGTGTGTCACTGCATGTCTACCTGGAAGGAATAGGCAGGATAAACAAATTGGAAGAGAGAACAACGGGATGACAGTTCCAGGGGACTTGGGAGAGGGGGAGGCGGGGGGGAAAGGAAGTGGGTGTTAACAAACCCAGGGACAAGGGAACAAGTGATCCAAAATCAGTGGCAAGGAGAGTGTAGAAGGTCATGTAGGGCTGGAACAAGGACAATGTAACCGAGAGGAATTCCTGAAATCCAAATGAAGGCTGAACATGATAGTGGGACAAGAGGAAAGTACAAAGAAATAGATGAAAGAACTAGGAAGCAAAGGGCATTTACAGCTATCTAAATACAGGCATATACAGATGTAAATATATTTATATGTGACAAGAGGGAAATAGATCTATTTACATATATTTATAGGTTTAGTATTAAGGAAACTGATGGACAGTGGGCTCCTACTCAAGTACTCCCACAATACAAGAACACATTGTTGTAACAATTCGGCAATCTGAGATGCTCACCTTCCTGGCATGATTGCTGAAGACAATGGATGCACAGGCAAATGTGGTGAAGAAAGCTGATGGTGCCCAGCTATCAAAAGATATAGCATCTGAAGTCTTAAAGGCCTGAAGATAAACAAGCGGCCATCTAGCTGAAAAGCAACAAAACCCACAGGGAAGAAGCACACCATCCTATCCCTACATTATTGCTGAAGACAAAGTGGGTACATAAACAAATGTAATGAAGAAAGCTGATGGTGCTGGCTATCAAAAGATATAGAATCTGGGGTCCTATAGGCTTGAAGATAAACAAGCGGCCATCGATCTGAGAAACAATAAGCCCACATGGAAGAAGCACACCAACCTGTGAGATCACAAGGCATTGAAGGGATCAGGCATCAAGCATCAAAGACCAAAAAATCATAGCACTGTGAATGAGGGGGAGTGTGGAGTGGGGACCCAGGGCCCATCTGTGGGCAATTGGACATCCCCTTGCAGAAGGGTCGTGGGGAGATGAGCGAGTCCGGGTGCAGTGTAGCAATGAGGAAACATACAATTTTCCTCTAGTTCTTGAATGCTTCCTCCCTACCACTATCATGATCCCAATTCTACCTTACAAATCTGGCTGTACTGGAGGATGTACACGGGTACAGATAGGAACTGGAAA
>NW_022111321.1:14599445-14600514 GCF_000313985.2 Echinops telfairi
TGTTTTGAGAATGATGATGGCAACAATTGTACAAATGTGCTTGACACAATGGATGTATGTGTGGACTGCGATAAGAGTTGTAAAAGACCCCAATAAAATAATTTAATTATTTTAAAAACAGAAACTTTATTTCAATAAATAAGTTACTAATAAATGGCTTAGGTAAGAAAACATGCCAGGGAGAGAGAAAATGAAATTCATATACTTGAGTCGACTTTTAGATGATGATTCTTGCATGTACCTGGCCCACCACGGAATAGATGATTTCCTGTTTTATTCATATGGAACCAAACTCAGACACATTGAAATTTGGAAGTTTAGTCAGGACTTCACATCTTTTCATCCCCAGCTTTTCAATATTAACTATTCAATATCATTCCTTTGAAATGAAAACACTTTAGATATTAAGCCCAGAAAAGATAAGAAACAATCTTGCAGAGAGAATTTAAATGAAAAAAAATATATAGCCTTAAGAGCTAGTTGTCCCTTGACTATGAAACCATCATCTCTCATTCAGTCTAACTGGAGAGTAGTTTTCGGTGATGACACAATAACTATCCATCGTTATTCTGAAACCTGCTGGTGTCGTACACGGAGCACTTTCTTTGCTCAGGGCCTTGCCTTCGGAATGCTCATTTTCCCTTGTTAAGAGAAGAAAAGGGATGTTTTGTTTCTACCTTTTCAATTCACATCAAGATTTACCTTTTGATTTGTGTGCCTTATACTAACAAGTAGCCCAAAACAATTTCCTCAGTAAGTTTCTCCTTTAGTAATTTGGCAAATATTAAGTTTCGGAGCTTTAAAGTAATTGCAAAGGTCCACTATTAAGCTTGCTCAGATATGAAGTTGTAAAAGGTATTCCAAATAAAACTCAGCTTACAGGTATATTCAAATTCCACATTTTCAAATGATCCCTTGTAACAGAGGAGAAAAGCAATTGTTATGAATAGAAATTTGTTGTTTTGAGAATGACGAGGACAATGACTGTACAAATGTGCTTTACACAATTGATGTATGTATGGATTGTGATAAGAGTCGCATGAGGCCCTAATAAAATGATGAAAAAAAA
>NW_022111321.1:14601828-14603676 GCF_000313985.2 Echinops telfairi
TGTAAGACATGACAAAATAATAATAACTTATAAATTATCAAGAGTCCATGAGGGAGAGGAGAGGCAGGAGTGAGGGGGGGAATGAGGAGTTGATACCAGGGACTTAAGTGGAGAGCAAATATTTTGAAAATGATGAGGGCAACGAATGTACAAATGTGCTCGACACAATGGATGGATGTATGGATTGTGATAAGAGTTGTATGAGCCCCCAATAAAATGATTAAAAAGAAAAAAAGAGGCCCTGGAGACTTCATACTTCAAGCCCCCAATGTGTTCATTGAAGCTAGACCTACCTGAGAGGACATCCTTGGTGAGCCACTTCCCCTTCTTTGTTCTGCATTGCATTCTTTTAAAGGTTTTACCTGAAGAAGATTCTCTGTATAAACCACACATTATTGAGTTGTTCCTTAATATCTGGTTCTCAGGAACCTGACCTAAAATAAGAAGCATACTCACTCTTTTCTAGTGTATGAATTGTTACTATTCTCCAAGGTCTTTCAGAAGTGCATGTCACTGAAGTATTCTTTCATAGTATTACACAACACCAATATTTCTATTAATCTATTTTAACTGTGCCAGGATAATATTTGTAAAATTTTACCTATTTTATTAATTTTTACCTTGACCAAATGGCATTTATTAAATACCTACTACATGCCAGAAGTATTTATGTTACAAAGGATACAAAAGTAAAATAAAACACATGTAGTTCTTCACTTGTGATGTTAGTCAAGAGGAAATAAATGTCACAAGTGTAGGACCTCATGTGTTTTATCTGTTGAAAAGAGATGTGATAAAGAGGGATTTGGGAGTGTATTTACCCCGTGCGAGACATTGTTTGATTTCTTGGGCATTGTTTCCATGGGCATTGATTGCTGATTTAAGAACATGATACTTAGCAACTTCAAATTCTTCCCCATTAAGCATGATGCTATTGATTGATGTTTTAATAAATGGTCTATTCTAAAGTAGTGGGAGTAGTAATGTCATGAGGATGCGGGGATGGTCAGGGAGAGGGAAAGGAGAGAAAGGGGGAACCTATCACAATGTTGGATATATACCACCCCCATCAAGGAGACAAAATCACAGACATGTGAGTGAAAGGAGACAATTGACAGTGTAAGATATAAAATAATAATAACATATCATTGATCAAGGATTCACAAGGGTGGGAGGGCAGGGGAGGGAGGGGGAAAAGAGGAGTTTATACACAGGGCTCAAGTAGAAAATGTTTTAGAAATGATGATGGCAACATATGTACAAATATGGTTGATACCAATGACGTATGGAATGTTATAAGAGCTGTAAGGGCCCCCAATAAAATTATTAAAAATAAATACATGTAATATTAAGAAAGGAGTATCTGAAAAAAAAATCTAATTTCAGGAAATCTACTTCAGAAAATCAAAAAATGAGAGCAATGAAAGGCAAAAACAAGATCTGTAAAAACAATTTAAAGTCAAGCAGAAGTCATGCAATTTTACACAGAAAATAAGAGATGAAAACAAAGCTTCTTTTAAAATCTGGGATAACATAAATGTTAAGAGATTTCTTCAAGGTGAGGGAAAACTAAATTAGATACAACTTTGACTTTGCCCATGAAATGAGTAATGCTGGAAATGGTAAATATGTTAGAAAACTTAAGAGGTATTATTCTTACTTTTTTAAAAGCCTCTTTCAATTAATTTAATGTTTAACGGGACTGACAGTTCCGGGGGAACATGGGAGAGGGCCAGTTGGGGATAAAGGAAGTGGTGTTAACAAACCCAGGGACAAGGGAACAACAAATGATCCAAATTGGTGGTGAGGTGGGTGTGGGAGGCCTGGTAGGGCATGATCAAGGGTAAT
>NW_022111321.1:14605012-14642339 GCF_000313985.2 Echinops telfairi
TTGAGAATGATGAGGGCAATGAATGTACAAATGTGCTTTGCACAATTGATGTATGTATGGATTGTGATAAGAGTTGTGTGAGCCCCTAATAAAATGATTTAAAAAAAAAGAAAAGAAGGTAGCAATGTATTGTACAGTTTCTAAGTAGAAGCAAAATGTATGAAAAACCAGGATAAAAAATAGTGAGTGTAATGGTAGTGTACTTTGTTAAGGCTTGTATTTTTTTCTAGGAAGCATTATGATACTATTTGAAAGTAAGATCTTATTTGAAAATAGACTGTGGTAAATTAATTATGTGTATTGTAGAACTTGGAGAAACCAGTAAAATGATAAACAGGGGAGCTATCCTCAATAGGCCAATGGGTTAGATATAATGAAATAATTAATATACATAATTAATGCATAAGCATGATGGAAAAATGATAACTTTGAAAAATAAGGCAGGTGGTCCAAATATTTTTAAAATTATAAGAAAGTATATTTCAATACTACCCTACCAAAATTTATGTTAACAGACACCATTTACAGTAACAACTAAAAACACGACGTTTGGGGAATGAATTTAACAACATGTGTATATGGTTCTCAAAATCCAAACTCAGTGCCGTGGTGTCAATAGCAACTCATAGTGATCCATTGACAGATTAGAACTTCCCCTGTGGATGTGTGAGACTATAGATCTTGACACAAGCAGAAAGCCTCATTTCTATTCTATAGAGTAGTTGGTGGCAACGAACTGCTAATCTTGTCGTTCATGGCCCAATAGTAACCCACTATGCCACCAGACCCAATACCAGCAGATAAAACCAGGCCAGACAGACCATCAGTTTCTCATATGAGAGTTCAGGATAAAGCAAAAGACATTAAAACACATCCACGCGGGCCAAAATACAACCTTCAGTCTATCCCTCCTGAATTATGAGGACATCTCAAGAACAGATTTGACACATTGAACACTAATGACAGAAGACCTGATGAACTGTGAGAGGACATCAAGAATATCATTCATAAAGAAAGCAAAAGGTGATTAAAATATAGGAAATAAAGAAAAGATCAAAGTGGATATCAGAAGAAACTATGAAATCTGCTGTTAATATTTGAATAGCTAAAGCCAATGGAAGAAATGATGAAGTCAAAGAGCTGAATAGGCAATGAAATGTCCAAAGACCTAGAATTAGAAAGCCAAAGGGGAAGAACACTGAGCATATCTGAAACTGAAAGAACTGAAGAAAAATTCAAGCCTTAAGTTGCAATATTGAAAGATTCTATGAGGAAAATATTGAATGATGCAAGAAGCATCAAAAAAGATGGAAAGGATACAGAGAATCACTGTACCAAAAAGAGCTAATTGACATTCTAACATTTCAGGAGGTAGTCTAAGAGCAAGAACCAATGGTGCTGACGGAAGACGTTCAAGCTACACTGAAAGCATTAACCAAAAACAAGTCTTCAAGAATTGATGGAGTACCAATTGAAATGCTCCATGAAGTTGACAAAGCACTGAAAGTACTCACTCATCTATGCCAGGAAATTTGGAAGACAGCTATTTGACTACCTGATTGGAAGACATACATGTTTGTACCAATTCCAAAGAAAGGTGATCCCACTTAATACTCAAATGATAAGATAATATAATTAAACTATAAGATAATATCACTGATATCACATGCAAATGAAAATGTTTAAGGTCATTCAACAAAGGTTGCAACGCTATAGGGAACTGTCAGTGATTCAGGCTGGATTCAGAAGATGACAACATGGAAGGGATAACTTTGTTAATGCCAGATCGTCTTAGCTGAAAGCAGAGAATACAATGTGAGTACTTCATTGACTATTCCAACACATTCAACTGTGTGGATCATAATACACTGTGGACAACCTCGAAAAGAATGCGAATTCCAGAGCATTACATTGTGCTCATGCAGAACTTGTAAATGAATCAAGAGGCAATTGTTTGAAAAGAACAAGGGCATACTGTGTGGTTAAAAATTAGGTGAGGTGTGCACCAGGGTGGTATCCTCTCATCATATTTATTCAATCTGTATGCTGAGCAAGTAAAGAGAGAAGCTGCATTATATGAAGAAGAATGCAACATCAGGATGGGAGGAAGGCTTGTTAACAACCTGCAATGTGCCATTGACACAACCTTGCTTGCTGAAAGTGAAGAGAACGTGAAGCACTTGGGAATGAAGATAAAGCCTTACTGCCTTCCGTATGGAATACAACTCAATTTAAAGGATACCAAAATCCTCAAAACTGGACAAATAAATAACATCATGATAAATGAAGAAAAGGTTAAAGTTGTAAAGGATTTTGTCTTGCTTAGGCAATCAATGCAGTCAAGAGATCAAAAGACATATTGAATTAGGTAAATCTGCTGTACAAGACCTCTTTACAGTATTGAAAAGCATGTCTGTTACTTGGAGAACTAGGTGTGCCTGACCCAAGCCATGGTATTTTCCATGGCCTCATGGGCATGTGAAAGTTGGAAATTGATGAAAGAATACCAGAGAAGAATCAATACATTTGAATTGTGGTGCTGGAGAATATTGAAATACCATGGACTACTACAGGACAAACAGATCTCTTGGAAGAAATATGGCCAGCGTGCTCCTCAGAGGCAAGGATGGTGAGACTTTGTCTTACATACTTCGGACATGATGTCAAGCATAAACAGGCCCTGGAGAGGGAGATCATGTTTAGAGTAGAAGAGCAGCAAATGAGGGCATAGCCTGCCGGAGATGGATGGACATCGTGGCTGCAGCAAAGGGCTCAAGCCTAGGAACAATTGTGAGAGTGGCACAAGATTGGACCGTGTTTAGTATTGTTGTGCATAAGGTCGCTGTCTGTCAGACTGACTTGATGGCACTTCGAGACAAGAACATCCCCCCAGTGCTCCTTCATGAACTCTTACTACTAAACAATGAGAAAAGAAGCTACTCCGTTAAAAAGAATGATAAGCAAATCTTTTAATAAGCACTATGGGTGTGAATTGCCGATAAAAGGAACATGAATGAAATTCAAAAATTATTGTGAAGTGAAAGAAGCCAGTCATAAAAGTCAAAAAATTGTGGCATTTGTCTATATGAAAGTTCTAGAAAGGGTGGACCCATAGAAACAGCACTGAAGAGTGGTTGGCCGGCTATGGGCCACCATGAGTTGGAATTGACAGCACTGACAACAGCAATAATGTTGGAGGGTGAGCGGTAGAGTGAATGAAAAGGTAAGACATGGGGATTGACTAGTATTGAGTACAAAATTTATTTTTAAGTTTATAAAACTAATAATTTTTTTAAAAATGTTCCCAACATAGGCAATTGTAATGAATGTGTACTAAAAGCCATTAAATTGTACATTCAGTTAATACATTTTCACTATTGAAATGATATAATAATAAAATTATTAACATAAAAGATCTAAACATAGGAAGGAACAAATCCATTTGCAGGCTCCCTAGATGGACCGAGTCTTTGGTGAAAGAGTCCGCACTGACAGTATTTGAGGAATGTCAATAGCTTTAATATTAAACATAGCGCATTGGAAAGTGGATCTTAGCAGCTTTAGTTAGACTGGAAGGTAACACCCTGTAACCAGATCTCCCTGACGACCCATTTTGGAGTTAGTCTGTGTTTGTAATATTGTCTGCTTTCAATTGGTATTTTTATTTATTTTTTTCTTGTAAAAATTTTGTTTCTGGGTCCTTTTTTGGTTATCTTTTTTTTTTTAATAGGGAATTTGGCGTGGGTGAATCTTTGAAGACAGCAACAGGTTAATAATTACCTAGGAGACCTGGTGGATAAGTGGTTACATCTTGGGCTGCTAACTGCAAGGTTAGCAGTTCAAAACCACCAGCTGCTCTGTGGTAGAAAGATGAGACTTTTGACAGCTCTGATCTCAGAAAAGCACAGGGCAGTTCCAAACAATCTTACTGGGTTCCTCTCTGTTGGCACCAACTTGACAGCAGTGAGTCTAGTGTTGGGTTTTGAGGCACAGAGGTTGTGAGGAAACATGCACTCTATAGCATTGAGCACATTGAATGAATGAATGATTAAATTGAAAAATACATATAGGATTTGATATCGTTCAATGATAGAAACACATTACTAATGTACATAACAACAACATAGGTAAGTATCAAAGTCATTGTACTTAGTTAAGAAGCTGACATAAAAGACTACATGCTATTTAATTCTACTTATAGGAGATTCAAGAAAAGGGAGATCTATAAACACAAACCACTTCACTGGCTGCCCAACCAAGGGATTCAGGGAGCTGCTTGAGTCAGACATGCTAACTTTGGGGGATAATAGTAATGTTGTATATGTAATCATAGTTTGGATACACCTCTGTGTGTATTTCTTTCAAAAGTCATCAAATTGCAAACTCAAATCTTGTATCATTGTATGTAATTGACCCTCAGTTTAGTGGATTTTTAATTGATTCACCAATGACCATTAATTATTTCCAGTTTCATTCAGATAGCATATTACTATTCTCATTTCAGAACCAAATGACATTTTATTGCTATTAAGTAATATTTTTATTTTCATCACACAGCCCTCTGATTAAAATGTCCTCAGCCTCTACTTTGGCATCACTGAATTAGAAAGAGGATGGATGGTGTTCTTCCACCGCAGAGATGACGATATGCTTTCACAGTCCATCATCTTCAATGAGTCCTTTTTATGATTAAAACTGCTCATGTTTGAATTATTACAAGTATTTCATAGTGTATTTGGTCTCCAGCACTGTATCAGAATGTCTCTGTTCAAATATCAGCTAGTCTATTTACTTCTATTCTGACAAAGCAAGACTTTGAGTCTCCTCTTTTGTAAAGTTAGGAAAGCTTTACAACACTGAGTTCATTGTTGTGGAGATAGAGATAATTTAGAGAGATACTATCATGTCTTAATTAATGTTCTGTGATTTACCTCTGTAAATTCTAATACGGGTCAACTGCAATGGCTACACATGCCAGTGAGAAATGCCCAGGGTCAAGTTGTTTATCAAAACATGTTACAAAATTCTGTCAAATCTACTAACAAATGCCCAAGGAGCATACTACTCTGCTATAAACCTCAACCAAAAGGCAGCTTAAGGTCTGTGGGGCTGCAAATCCAGCTTCATTAATGAAGTGCCCAAAGGCACTGCACTCTAATATGCCTCAGCCCAAAGGCACTCAGCCCCACGTCAGTGGGTGAGCAAATTTCGTTTCCCCACCTAAGTGCCCAGACATACTGGACGCCACAAGCAAGTGTCCTGAACAAAATCATTCTGCTTTTTGTCCATGGGTGGAGAAGTCCATCACTCTGTTCCATGCTGTTATAGCTGTCTTCTGGACCCAGAGGTTCATTGTGCAGAGTTATTGACTCCAGAGAACTTGATCCACTCCTTGTTCTTGCTGATAATGAGATCCTTCTTTCTGCTTCTCAGAGGGCTCGTTTTATACACATAGTGAATCCTTTTCACAATCACCTATAGGTGAATCCTATCAGTGTCTTCCCCACCTTCTTATGAGACCCATGAAGGGAAAGGTTGGCTGCTGAGAGTTAGAGTCTTTGCCTAGAAGAGCCACATTAAATAGTTCACTTCTTCTGCAGATGCTTGGGTATAATTTCTTGATAAATATTGTTTTATCACTTATATATTTACTATTAACAAAATATAACTTTCCCATGCAAATAACTGGGTTTTGCACCATTTTTCTAGCTTGTAGAAATACTTGATATGCGGGTATTTTCTACATAGAAAACTACATATCTGTGACAAATAAGTTGACATATCTTATTTCAAATGGCAAAAGACTCATGTTTTCTTTTAACATGTTCAGCTCCTTGACTCCACAAGGAAGATATGGCCCAATCTCTCAACATTTACTAATCTCTTTCCAAGTCATGAAGCCCCAAGGGAAGTTCCAAAATGACAAGGCTCTAAGAGGGCACTTACGTCTAACAGGAAAAACATGCCACCTGCCTATTCATTTGCACACTTTCCAAATGCTTCTTACAAATGATTAAACAAATGATGCATTATACTATATAGTCTCATTCTTCTCAACTTCATAAGTGAGGTAGTTCGTTTATTGTGCCAACCTGGCTGATAAACACATGGGGGTTAATTGAAGGGCGGAGAGATAAATGGTTCGGTGAGCCTCGCCTTGTTAGTTCTTGGGTCTCTTGCTTTCTGATGGTCAGACCAGGGTGCAGCTGCCTTAGCCAGTTCCCTGCTTCAGCTTGCAAGGCTCACTTCCTGCAAGACATCCCTGAAGAGAAGGCTCATGGACCTACCACGATTCAGCCCTGGGTGCTGAAGCAGCCGCGTGGAGACCCCTGCCAGAGCTGAGATGCTTGCACATTCACTGACTCAACTTTCCTCCTGCAGTCGGCATCATTGCATCTGTTTTGTGAGATGGAGGAGGATTTTGTGGATTGGTGTCGGACATATGGGTTAATGTTGGACTTGTGGGCTTGGGCAGCACTGGGTTGGGATGTTTTCTTGATGCGCACGTAACCTTTATATAAAACTCTCTCTTATACATGAGTTTCTGTGGATTTGTTTCTCTAAAGTACCCAGACTAACAATATAAGATTAATAAAAACACACACATAAAACAACTTCATTAGCATACTGACACACTGAGAAATTTAAGCTCTAAAGTGTACAAAATATTTCAAAAGAGGAAAACAAAATGCTATGGTTCCCAAGCAGAGTAGAATGCTTATAAAATAAACACAGGGGCCAGTTTTTGGAGTTTAATAGAAAAAAATGTGAAAATCCATCCATCAAATCCAATTTTGTTTAAAGAGAGCATGATTATGGGGACAACACATTTATAAAGAACTAGAAAGATCCCAATAACACTGGCATTGATTTAAGGACCATTTCCTGCCAACACTTACAAACTGAGGAAGAAATAGGCAAATACCTGTTTGCCCCACTTTTGTGTAGAAAATACCATATTCATCCATGGGTCACTTTATCTTTGCCATACTTCTTAGAGTGAACTAAATTTCTAGAAAGCATCAATAAGTGAGTAATAATAATGGCCTAAATTTAAAGAGCTTATATTTGCACACTAGTCATTCTTACATATGAAAATCACCCTTAAATGCTGAGGACACTGGGCATAGAGACAATAAAAGGTGTTCCCAAGATCATTTTATTATTAAGTGACTTAGCAGTCAAGTAGTATTAAGTGGATAAACAATCTTGACTGTAACAACTAACTGTTTTATTACATGACCTCCCACTTTACACATACTGTAAGAAATGACTCCATCTAATAGTGTCCTGAACGCTTTCTGGCTTGAACCTCAGGAACAGGAATGGGAATAGCAATACCAGGAGGGTAGAGGGAAGAGGGGAGGAAGGGGGAACCGATCACAGTGATGGACATATAACAACTACCCCTGCCCCCACCCCCAAAGGGGATGAATAGCAGAAACCATAGGGGAAGGGAGATAGCAGTCAGGGTAAGATATGAAAATAATAATAATTTATGAGTTATCAAGGTGTCACTAGGATGGGCAGGGAGGGAGGGACAAAAGAGGAGCTGATACCCAGGGTTTGATAGAAAGTAAATGTTTAGAAAATAATGATGGCAGCATATGTACAAATATGCTTGATTCAATTGATGTATGGATTGTTATAAGAGCTGTAAGATCCCCCAATAAAATGATCTATTAATAGAATTTTAAAATGGTCAGGCATTGATACAAGTTTGGATTGAGCATGGAGAGACAATAGAATCAATAGAAAAATAGGCAGAAAAGAAATAGACTATGTAGGAGGCTAATTCCAAAAACATTTTTGCTAGGATTCCAATTCATACACACATTAGTTTACTTTTAAAAATAACATATTAAAATGTGTCTATGATCAGTTGGTAATGACAGACAAGTTCTCTCAGTAATAAGTATGTCTTAGCCTCCCCAGGAGCTTCCACAAAGAGAAATTCCCGAGGCTTCAGGGGGCTTTGTTGGGCCAGTTATCTTCCAGGCAGAGAGGTCAGGTCAGTAGGTTATGACAACTGTTTTTGTTTCTTGTTTTCTTTCATCAGGAGTAATCTTCATAGAGAATACGATGGCCTGGTGTGTTCCCCTAGGGCTACTAACAACAAGGTCAGGATTGCAAAACCACCAGCAGCTCAGAAAGAGAAAGGTGACGTTATCTGATTAAAGGTCTAATCATAGAAACCCAAAAGGGTAGGTGTACTAAGCTCTATAAGTAATCATTATAGATCTTCTTGAAAGACACAGAACAGTTACAGGGGCTAAGCAGGCAGACATAGCAGTACATTGAAAACACTGTGAGAAAAGGCCAGTAATGTGTTTGTTTTGTTTTTTGCACCTGCTCACTCTTTGAGCAAACAAGGTCTGTCCTACAAGAATGTTGTGGGAAACCATCTCCTCTCCGCACTCCCAACGTTGTCTTGCCCCTTTACACAGCTTTTTGTTCCTTGAGCACGAAGAATATTTCAAAGGAGCATGATCTGGGTCCTTTGAGATGCCAAAACTGCCATTATGATAGATATTGTATAAATTAAATAGGGCAGAAATTTTCTTCAGGGGAGATTTAGAGAGATGAAAATACAACTTTAGGAAATTTGTAGACCTAGAAGAAAGAAATGCTGAGAAAAAATAGCTTTACATTTTGACATTTTCATTTAATAAAAGGTGATATGATTTTCCACCAATACTTTTTACTTTTTTGTATAACCCGTTATATTTTATAAAGATGAAATCACAATATATAAAACAAACAAGGTAAATTATTCAGTAAATGATGCTTAATAATTTAAAGTTTATTTTTCAAAGAGCAAATCTCTCAAAGAATAAATAATAAAGTAAATATAAGACATAGTTTCAAAAGCAAAAATCATAAGCTTAGTATTTAATTTTTGGAGTTTGAAAGAATTTGACTGCTTAAGAAGAATAAAAAAATTTAAAACTGAAGGGTTAGAATTGATATTATAAATTTTAAATATTCTTCTAATGGCTAACAACATAATTGGAAAAATATTTTAAATAAATATTGTGAAAGGTTACTCTTTTAATCTATAATAAAACTACCCCCAAAACCACTTCAGTCAAATAAATGACCAAATGTTATTAAATAAAAAATTCTAAAGCAGAAAACATATACAGTTAATGCATCACTAGAAAATGGTTAACATTTCAAATAAAAGAAATTAATATTTCAAAAGAAATAACTTAAAATTTCAATCATAAGTTATGTACAATGAAAATTAAGATATCAAATAAAAATAAGATTTTTTTGAAAGATGCTCTCTTACACTGTAAAAAGATTGAAATTTTTACAATCCTTATAGAAACCTATTTGGACATTGTGATAGTTAGGTTTGGTGTTAACTTGACTAGGCCAGGCTTCTCCCTGTGATCTAATATGATGGGATCTTCTGGAAGCAGCCAAGCAGTTATGGGAAAACTAGGATGGAGTGTTGTTAGGTGCCACCAAACCGGTTCTACACAGAGCGACCTTAAGCACAACAGAATTACCCACTGGCCGGTCCTGTGCCATCCTCAGAATTGTCCTTATGCTTGATCCCACTGTTTCAGCCCTTGTGTGCATCCATCTTCGGGGGGCCTTCCTTCTCACTGCTGACCCTCTGCTTCACCAACATAATGTCCTTCTCCAGGGACTGGTTTCTCCGGACCTGTCTAAAGTTGGTAAGATGAAGCCGTAACATCCTTGCCTTTACTCCTGCCTTCATCCAAGATGGATCTATGTATTTAGCAGTGACACGGCACTTTATTTCCCCTTACTTTTTACACTTTACTTATTTTTTACAACTCTCATAACAATCCATGCATTGAGCATATTTGTACATGTTGCCATCATCATTTTCTCTTTTTTTAATAAAACACTTTTGGGGTCACTTACAGCTCTTATAACAATCCACACATCAATTGTATCAAACACATTTGTACATATGCTACCATCATCATTTTCAAAACCTTTTCTTTCTACTTGAGGCCTTGGCATCAGCCCCTTGTTTTTTGCTCCCTCCCCTCCCACTCTCATGAACCCTTGAAAAATGATTAACTATTATTATTTTCATATCGTAAACCATCTACTGTCTCCCTCCACCCATGTTTCTGCTGTTCATCATTGCAATTGGTTCCACCTTTCTCCCCCACCTTCCTCCTACCCTCATGACATCATTCCTGGCTTCTGTGTGTCAAGAGCTCTTACCTGTACCAGTGTACAGCTCTGGTATAGCTGGATTTGTAAGGTAGAGCTGGGGTCATGATAGTGGGGGCGGAATGGGGGGAGAAGCATTAAAGAACTACAGGAATGTTGTGTGTTTTGTTTGTGCTATACTGCACCCTCACTGGTACTTTCAATATTCTTCTCCAGCACCACAATTGAGTGCATCAAGTCTTCTGCAGTCTTCCCTATTCAATACCCAGCTTTCACATGCATGTGAAGCAATGGAAATGCCATGGCTTGGATAATGCACACCTTAGGCCGCAAAGTAATATCCTTTAATTTCAATACTCTAAAGAGGTCTTGTGCCATAAATTGACCTAATGCAATGTGTCGTGAGTTCTTGACTACTGCTTCTATGAGCATTGATTCAGGATCCCAAGCAAGGCAAAATCGTTGACAACTACAATCTTTCCTCCATTATTCATGATGTTACTTACTGGTCCATTTGCGAAGAATGTGATCTTCTTTACATCGATTTATAATTCAGACTCAAGGATGCAATACTTTATCTGCATCAGCAAGTGCTTCAAGGCCTCTTCATTTTCAGCAAGAAAATGGCTTTGGATCCTATATTTAGCTACTCAAACTTCAGATCTTTGGACTTGAGTCCATAGGCTGATACATTGCCCCCTGACTCTAGGAACTATCAGAGACCTGCTATATTGCATGTCAACCTGGGATTTATTACACTCTGCAGCCACGAGCCTGCCTTGCTGACTTTGCATTCATTCACCACTTCCTTCATCAGCCTGCAGGCTTCTCTCTTCCTGGTTTGTCTCCCTGCTCTTTGATTTGTCAGCCCAGCAGTTATGTGGACCAGGAAAAGCCTCCAACTTACCATCTGACCCATAGAGTTTAACCAGTCTAATTTAACTACTTCTACAACTGTTGATCCATGTTTTTATATAAAATTACTTCTATAGGGATATAATATTGGTATATGTATATGTATATGTATATGTATGGAGCCCTGGTGGTACAGTGGTTATTAATTGGGCTATGATTCACATGCTCAGCAGTTCAAAACTACAAACAGCTCAGCAGGAGAAAGATTGGACTTCTTCTGTAAACAGTTAAACTCTCAGAAACTCTTAAAGAAGGGTCGCAGAGAGGAGACCAGCCAGTCAGCATGCGGTGTAGCAACAATGAAACATACAACTTTCCTCTGATTCTTAAATGCATCCTCCCCCCACTATCACGATCCCAATTCTACCTTACAAATCAGGCTACACCAGAAGATGTACATTGGTACAGATAGGAACTGGAAACACAGGGAATCCAGGGTGGATGATCCCTTCAGGACCAGTGCTAAGAGTGGCGATACCTGGAGGATGGAGGAATGGTGGGGTAGAAAGGGGGATACGATTGTAAGGATCTACATATAACCTCCTCCCTGGGAGACAGACAACAGAAAAGTTGGTGAGGGGAGACGTTGGACAGTGTAAGACATGACAAAATAATAATTTATAAATTATCAAGGGTTCAGAAGGGAATGGGGAGCGGGGAGGGAGGGGGAAATAGAGAGCTGATACCCAGGGCTCAAGTAAATGTTTTGAGAATGATGATGGCAATGAATGTAAAAATGTGCTTGACACAATTGATGTATATATGGATTGTGATAAGAGTTATATGAGCCCCAAATAAAATGATATTTTTAAAAAGGCACATTAAAAATATACTGAAAAACTCGGCTTATACACAAGTATATATGATGCATATCTATCTATACCTCTTCTATATCAAGTTTTTCTTCTCAACCTAATACAGTCTTGCTCATAAGAAGCTTTTAAATTGCTTATGTCTTCAACATGGCAATGCTACTGATGTCAATATATTCTATGAAACTAATATAAAACGTCACGGGCCATTATTTATAATGAGAAAATTTAAAAACACCAAAGTATATAACAATAGAGAATTAGTTAAAATATGATAGAGTATTATTTGTTTGGTAAATATTGCTGTCCATGACCATTTAAAGGTTTGGGGAAATATTTAGGACATGGCAATAAGAGCAAGACAAGTTACATATAATGTAGGCAGTATTATTGATCTGTTTAAAGCGATATTCCTGAAATAGGGACATAAGCCCAAATATATACCATGTTCTGAGACATTAAATTATAGGTATGAACTGTTCTGTTTTTTAAATTATTGTTATCATTTTAGTTTTTAAGCTAGACAAACTTAAATGTTACTTATTTTAGGATAATTTTTAAAATCATTTTATTGGGGGCTCATACAACTCTTATCACAATCCATACATCCATCCATTGTGTCAAGCACATTTGTACATTTGTTGCCATCATCCTTCTCAAAACTTTTGCTTTTTACTTGAGACCTTGGTATCAGCTCCTCATTCCCCACCCACCATACACCCCTCCCTCATTAACCCTTGATAATTTATAAATTATTATTATTTCGTCATATTTTACACCGTCCAATGTCTTCCTTCACCCACTTCTCTGCTGTCCATCCCCCAGGGTGGAGGTTATACGTAGGTCCTTGTAATCGGTTTCCGCTTTCTCCCTCACCTTCCCTCTAGCCTCCTGGTATCACCACTCTCACCACTTTTCCTGATCGGATAATCTGTCCTGGATTTTCTGTGTTTGCAGCACTTATTTGTACCAGTGTACATCCTCCGGTCTAGCCAGATTTGTAAGGTAGAATGGGGATCATGATAGTGGGGGGAGGAAGCATTTAGGAACTAAAGGAAAGTTATATGTTTCATCGTTGCTACACTGCGCCCTGACTGGCTCATCTCCTCCCACTTCATTAGTGCAGAATTAATTTTCTCTTGCCCTTTGAAGACTTCTTTGGCAGAATAAATTATCTATTTGACCTATGGTACTTTTTCAGACATACAAAACTACAATGGAAAGCCTGTAGCCCCTTGAATTGCTGCCCAGGTGTAGAAACCCCATGGGACCAGAATAGAGATGCCCATTAGGGTTTTCAAGCCTCTGCTATTTATGGAAGCTGTTTGGCACGTCTTTATCCCAGGAAGCAGTTGTTGGGTTCAAACTGCTGACCTCTGGAGCACTTAGCTACTATACTATACTACCAGGACTCCTTTCTCAGTTTTATGATACCTAATAATACTTTGCTTAGAAATTTTGTATTCCACTGATTGCATTTACTTTGAATAGAATTGTGTCTGTGTATGTGCTCTATACATGCCACAACTTTCCGATCCTGAGTATATTCTTCATACATTTAGCTGTAACTGCATGTTTTCAAAAAACAATCAATTGTTGCATGAAATAGTCATTTCCCAAATCCTTAAATTAGTTTTGCAAGCTCTATGCAAATTTGACATTAATATTCATGCTTTTCTTTCTAATATATATGCCGTGTAAGAAAATGTGCTCTTAACTATACATCATGCTATATTTATTAGTTAATATTAGCACTAATATATGTTGAATTTGTTCTCCTAGGTAAGTAGAACATAACATATTTTATCAAGTTTAATACATAACATTATTTTACCTTTTCACGTTTAAAATAATTATGTATTTTATAATTAGTGACATTTTTCCTTTCTAATGATTTATAAAATAATATTGCATTTTGAGAGAGATAATGTTTCATTTTGAGAGAGATGTTTTGTTTTGATAAAACAAAACACATTTTTGGTCCTAACAATATAGCTATTATCTTCAAGTAGTAAGTGTTGAAATGTTAGTTCAATGTACAAATATATCTCTAAAAGTGTATTTAATATGCTGACACCCATAGAATTAGCCTGGTCATTTTGTTAGTTATTCTGCACCCATTCTACTAATAAAAGCAAATATGCAGATGTGATTCATCCATCCAGCATGTTAGCATGAATGGACAGAAGAAAAATATCTTATAAAGCATAGACAATATGTTAAAGTGAAAAAATCTCATCATTCTTCACCTTATGTATTTTATAAAAGATTTCATCATTTTTGAAAGCTAATACTTTCTATCATTTATTTACCTAAATTTTCACGCTATCTTCAAAGTGTTCCATGTTATCAATAAAAAAGAAGTACCTGTTAAATACCACAGTGACATCAACAACAAGTCCTTTGTAGCATGAAGGATGCTGCCAAAACATATATCTATGAGCTGTTGGGAAAAGCAAAGTTAAAAATCCTCATAAGACGTTTGCATTGTCTCCTTAAGATCAAGCCATATTAGAGACTCCAGTAATTTACTTCACATCAGATAGGAAACATTTATTGCTCTGGAATATAAGAAATGCTCACATTCAAGTACAGTATGTGCAGAGTGTATATTATATATAAACTATGTACCATGAGACATATGAAAACTAAAGAATTTATCAGTCTTAGAAATATTTTTGTTTTGTAATGTCTAATAGCAAAGATAGATCAGCATTATATATAGTTGAACAGGCATGTTTTAAATAGCATGATCATCATTCTGGTTTTTCTAAAGAAACTATCTAGAGAAACCCTCAAAAATGTCCTGGTTTGATAAATACACACACACACACACACATATATATACACACATCCTACATTTACATTTTTCAGGAAGTTTTCCAATTCCATCTTCTTTCCTAATGCAAAATCTCCTGGATTGTGTTCTTGAAGTTTCGTGAGACTGTGGCTTGCAGAGGTGTATAAAGCCACATAGAAGTATTCCTTTATTGGAGCAGAAAAGCAAAAGTATGAAAATCCAATAAAATTGGAATATGGCAATGATGAATAAAAAGTAGGAGTTCATCAACTGATGTTTGGTTGCCCCATCAAAGCCTACAGGATCCTCAGAAGACATGGGATGTATCAGGAGCCTACTTTCTAGTCTTATTAATCAGATTTTTAATTCTAGTTTATAGTATCAAGAAGCATTGTGACATTAAGCAAGTAATTAATATCTCTCAGTACCAGCTTCCTCATCTTTAGTAAGTTGATCCTAATATTGACCTCATAGAGTTGTATGAGAACATGTACATAAATTTACCCAACCCACTAAATTATCTTCACATACTAAATATTTTCTCCTTTCATATAAGGATTTGGTATTTTTTCAGGCTAGGTTTTCTAGCGAAACAAACCAATAATGCTCATATGGATATAAGAAAGAACTTCATGTCAAGACGTTATTTTATATCAAGAAGGAGTCCAGACAAGTTCAATTCAAACCCAGGAGGCCACGCCCCCTTCAGACTTGCATAGCTGCAGGCCAGTGTTGCAGAAGGGTCCAGATGGGAGGGAGGGTGAGTGCTGGAAGCAGACTGGTGGGTACAGGGTTGGATCCAAGATTGGTGTCAGGGAGCATGGCAGAGAGCCAACAGCGTACAGTGTTGGGTGACCAGCATACCTACATAGCTATAGGCAGACACAGAATCTAAGGAAGGAGTGGGGCAAGAGAGAGAGACGTTCTCACCACATAGCTTATAAAAAAGCCACACCCCAAGGAAGGCACCACCAGGCTAACCGCTGATTGACAAAAGTTGACATAAAATCTAACCACCACAATATTGAACAAACTGCCATTCCTTTGAAATTGGTACTACTTCCTTTCTTACTTACTATAAACATAAATAACATAAAAATGTGTAATGTAAAATAATGATTGTTATTTTGATTCTATCACTATATACTCAGTATAGGATTTCTCCATCTCTTTCCCCCCTCCATCTTCATTCCTTTGGCTCTTTCATTTTTTAGCATTGATGTTCCATTCAACCATTTTCTCAGCCAAACTCAAGAAGAGAACTATAAACAAATGTTCAAGGCATAAAGTTACAACTTTAATTGGAAAGTATTTAGTTAGGCATTATTATAACAATTAGATTTTAAACTTACTATTTGCATTTAACTGGTAGATGTTAGATCTTCTGGGTTTTTAATTGGTTTATAATATCCTGGTGTACAATATAATGAAAGAGCTTATTTTCACAGGAATTTATGACTTTGTAGATAAAAGTAAAATATGCAGATGATAAAAGCGACATGAATAGAAGTATGTGTAAGAAATTTACACACATACTTGTAATCATTCAAAGGAGAACGATCACACTTTTCTTGGATTGAAAGTGTGGAGTCAATTGATGAACAGAGGACCATCGCATTGATGTTGCAGAGGTCATGGTAATGCTTGCTTGTGACTCACTTTTTACCCACATAGACTCTGGTGCAGTTTTGATCCCAACCATTAAAGGGAGTGGCAGGGGCATAATGATTGAATAACAGTACCAGTTGCCATTGACTTGCTGCCACTCATGGTGACCCCAAGGCTGTGAGAGTAAGAATTTTCGTCCAGGGGTTCTTTAATAGCTGTTTGTTTTGTTTGTTTGTTTTTAAGTACATCATCAAGAATTACTTCTAAAACACTTCTGGGTAGAATCAAACCTCTAGCCTTTTAATAAGAAGCCTGTTGCATTAATTATTTTCACCACCCATAGATGTCAATTAGAAAAATTTTATGTCATCCCTAGTATAAAATTGACTCTTGGTGTCTGATATTTCCCCCCTTTTTCAGTAGGTAACACTGGGACAGAGCTGTGATTTAGTACAAAATAAGCAATCTCCTATTTTTTGTATACTCTTGAGCAGAGGAGACAAAAGTGACTTTTTTATATAATATGATTTGTTTCCATCTTTAGGTGTGTTGTGTTCTACAAACTAAGTCAGAACTTCACCCAATTTATTTCTCGGAGAAAGATTGTCAGTGTGTTGCATAAGACTAACAAGTACAACATTTCCAAGAAGAATCTTTAAAAAGGATGTGTGACCTGGTGTAGACTGGGGCACTTACTTAGTATTTTCACACATAATGAAGGGGGGGGCGGGAAATAGCGACCAAAGTGTAAGAATTGCAGTTAAAACTGAAAACGTGCATTTAGAGAAACTGAAAACAGCATTTAACAGAGTGTTTTAGCCATGCCAGGAAACTAGTGACAGACAGACAGCTTGACTCCTGGCAGTGATGAAGTTGCTCTTTTTTGAACAAAGGATTTAGAGAGAAAATGAGGCTATAATGCAGGTCCAGAGACTGTAAGCAAATGGAAAATAATGCCTTCTATACCAAACAGATCTGTCTTGGAAGAAGTACAGCCGAATGCCCCTTTGAAGAGAGGTTGTGGAGACTTTGTCTGATGTCTTTTAGAAATATTATCAGGAGGGATCAGTCCCTGAAAAGGGACATTGTGCTTCATAAAGTGGAAAGTCAACAAAAGATAAGAAAATAATAAGGAGCTGGATTGGTACAGTGGCGTGAAACAGGGGGGTGAACTATAACCCCTGTGAGGATGGCAAGGAACATGGCAGTATTTCATTCTGTTGTCCGGTGGGTCTTCAAGCTAGCTATGCGATGGAGCTGACCAGATTGCAACTGACAACAGCAGTATCATGCTGAAGGCATGATATATCTGTGTAGCTATGAAATATTTTTATGTGCAACTCTCCAGGAAAAAAATACTCTTTGTAGCATATTTTTTTTAATTAAAAAATATCCCCATCAATCTCCAGGTATCCAAACATACACATCATTTGTTTGGGCTCACCTGCGTGAGACTTCGAATTCCTTTCTCTGGTCTACATTGACTTTCCTTTCCTTTGTCATGACTTTATCAAAGCTCGGACAAACCCCTACCCAAAGATCACCGGGCAGCTTCCCTACAACATATTGTTCAGATTTTATCAGGAAAAATAGCCTTCATACTTTGTCACCTGCCACAGATTCACAGTCAACTGTCATCTTGAGTCTACAATCAGTCTCTGCCCTTAGTCAAGCCCTATTTTGCTTCCAGCCCTGTCCCACTCTAGGAAAACTAAATACACTAAATTAAGATTGCGACTTCAATATTTTGATAACTATATTGTCAGATACATGTAATTCATTTTGACATTAGATTAAATAGTGCTATATTAGAAGATTGTCTTTATTTAATATCAATAAATACATTTCTCCATAAATGTTTCAAAGGCTTGACATGTATGATGGAATTTTTGTTTGATCCAGCAGAACTTCAGCATTTAAAGTAATAGTAAGAGTTCAACGGGGGCATAAACAAACTTCCATAGTTCAAGGTTGAAAGGTTGATTGTGCTTTTTTCCACATCCTTACAATTCTTCAGAGATATTTAGTAGTATTCAGAGCCTAAACTCCCAACCAACCAAACTCACAGCCACCTGGTTGATTACAACACATAGGGTTGCGTAGCGGTTCCACGTAGTGTATCCACAAGGTCTGTGATTCCAAGAGACCCATCTCTGTGTGAGAAGAGGAGGGTGTCTGCTCCTCTGAAGATTTACAGCCCCTCAAATGCACAGAGGCACTTCAACTCTGTCCTAGGGAGTGGTGATCAGTTTCAGAGATTAAGGTGACAAGAAAAGAATGCGTGTTTGCAGGCAGATGTTCTGAAATTCAAGTCCTATCCAAGCTTTTAGGCGTCTGAAGAAGTTCCTTTATCTTTCTGGGTGTTAATCGCTGATTGAAGATAGAAAAGTAGTAGTATTGGCCTTAAGAAGTTATCTGGGGATTAAATGAGATGATGCATTTAAAACAGAATGATAACTCACAATCGCCATTTCCTGAGTTAGTCATTTCCAGGATCTTTTCAGGAACAAGCTGGGCAGCAGCTATGATTCTATAAATACCTAGGGAAGTCAAAGAAGATTCTTTCCACAGAGAACAGGAACTTGAGGTAGAAATTCAGAAAATGAAAAACTAAGGTGTGATAGGTTTATTTACAAAGCCTTATTTACAATTTTAGCATTCAACTAAAGTCATGTTTCTTCTTCAAAACTTTCACCATTCATGTTCCAATAGTCCCTAATCAGCCAAAATTTCTGATTATTTAGAAAAGGATATGCAAACTCTGGGACACACATACAATGGAATATTATGCACCAAATAAAACAGTGAAAATTCTCTTAAACACCAAAAGGCATAGACAAAACTAGAGGACATTGTACTTAGCACACTTGGTCAATCATACTAAGATAAATATTTAATAACACCACTAGGATAAGGAAGAAGAAAGAACAAACATGAAGGATCAGGGGAGAAAGAGAAGCACGTGTATGAAGAGTTTCATGGGAGATTGTTTTTTATTTCATTTGTTGGAATGGACTGAAGAAAAATAATCTCTTCAGACGTAGTATCATTCACACCTACAGATTGGTGTAAGTGGCTAAAAAAAGGAGGAAAAATGAAATTGAAATGGACTTGGAATCTTCAGTGACAAGTGCATTTCAAACATTCGAAAATATAAATAAAAAATCCCAATGTACCACGAATAATTTGGACCATTTTATTTAAGTCCAGAATCACCGATTAATCATGTGTGACAATATACTAGTGTATTTCCTGTCGGATATATTTTTAACTCAGAGTATCACCACTCTAATTTATTAATTAATAAGTCAATGAATAAAGAAAGAAGCATGGATTAATGATGGACACTTATTAATAGAAAAACCTGGGTTCAAATTCCTGCTCCACCATTTACTAGCCATGTATTCACGTTCCCAATTTCTCCACAACTTAAGTTTGTTTATTTGAAGAACTAGATACCATAATAATAGCTACCTTATTAGATTGTCAAAGAGCTAAGTACCTACTGCAAATAAATTGCTGAAAAATCGTGATCATTTTAGCAACAATTATTTTTATTCTTACTATGTACAAGGTATAGGCTGTACATTATGTATTCGGTTATGTTATTTCTAGTTCTATAAGTTTTTTATTATAATTTTAAGGACAAGAAAAAAAGACACGGAGGGTTAGGCTTACCCATGTTGACTTAACTTTCAATGGTTCAGCAGGGATCAGATGATACGGATCTTGGTATACAATTCACTCCCAGTTTGCCTATTAAATCCTGATTCTTCCTTTTTAAGCTAACATTTATCAATTGCTTAACATCTACCATTCCTTTAAGTGTTATATCTATATTTTCTCTTCGAAGGTCTTCATATAAACCCTATGCACTTGGCCTAATGGTTCCTACTTTACAGATAAAATGACTGAGACACAGGGTGAACAATTGCCTAAGGTCACAAGCATAATATGTGAGAGAGGGAGAACCTTAGACTTCTCTTTATAGCCAACATTTTACTGACTGACATCTATTACTGAGCTGCGCACACTGTATGTCAAACTCTGACCTGGACAAGATGTACATCTGTGAACAAACAAATACAATCCCAGCTACCATGGAACGAACATTCGAGTAGGAGGAGACATAAACAAGTACATGGGCAAAATGTCACATGCTTTGAAGAAACAATAAGTAACATAAAGGTGATTAGGAACGCTGCAGAAGTTATTTGGGGGAATCAGAGGGAGTGCTTTTACAAATAATGATCAAAGAAAAGCTCATAAATTAAGTGATAACCAGGGTGGAAAAATCAAAGCCTAAAGATCGTGAGAGAGTGAGCCCTTCTAAAGGGGAGATGAGTCTTGGCATCCAAAAACCACCCGCTGTGGAGCTGAGTCACACCCAGGATTGGGGGGGGGCGGGGGTCAGTCTCCAGGTCTTTCTTTCGTAGTGCTGTCTCTGTCCACCTGGGCTTCCAACCAGGTGGTTAGTGGCAAAGGTCATTAAAGGTCATTAACTGCACAACCCTGATATCCTACTCCAAAAGTAAGAAACAACGATGCAAAGATACCTAGAAAGAATCATGATTGGCGTGCTTGGCAACGAACCACAACGGGGCTCATTAGACTGGAGCAGAGTGAGCAGCTGAGAAGCAGAATACTGGGGTTTGAAATCAAGGGGTCTCGAGGCTATGATAATAAAATATTTTAAAAATTGTTATTATGAATGGACCAAAAACCAATGGAAACTTTCAAACAAACGATTTATGTGGGCTCACAGGACAGAAGAGAGAACAATTAGAATTTTCACCATGATGCTATTTATTGGTTCAGTTATGAGAATTTTTATATTCATTGAATTATGGTCCACACTGAAGTCTGTATTCTTTAATCTTCATCATTAAGTACTCAAGCCTTGTTGCTTTCAGCAAGCATACAAAATTATATCATCTGCATATAGCAGGTTGCTAATGAGCTTTCCCTCAATCATAATGCCACATTCTTCTTCATATTGTCCAACTTCTCAGCATATAGATTGAATAAGTATCATGAAAGGATACAATCCTGACACACATCTTTCCTGATTTTAAACCATTTAGTATCGTCTTGTTTTGCTTGAATGGCTGCCTCTTTGTCTATGTAGAAGCACTATTTGATGCCAAAAGATTGAATGAGATCATCCAAAAAGATGCTATGCATCCCTAAAACATAGTGATGAAACCACAAAGCACCTCGTGGCATGGATGACCTTGGAAGTCATTATGCTGAAGGAAGTCGGTCAAGCACCTAGACTGCAGAAGGCTGTGGAAGATGGTGAAACCCAACATCCATTGCCAGTACCCCAACTTGGAGCAAGCCTCTAGTGAACCCTCTGAACGACGATCAGGACATGACAAGTCTTGCAATCAGAGTGCACTGGAAAGAGGACTTATGCCGATGTCATCGCTGGGTTAAAATGTTAAAATAACATTTGTGATCCCTTTTGTCCCATTTTAAAATTTTTCTAGCTTTTCTTATTTTCTGTTACCTTCTTAACTGATATTTGTATACATTTTATTTTTTTATTGTTTGTTTTCTTGATTGAGTTTCTTTTATTAAAATGTTTTTCTTTTATATGAAACCCTAGATAGGTAAATCTACAGAGATATTAATAGATATTTGGGGTTATGGCAGGGTCAGGTGAGGTGAAAAGGGAAGCTAATAACAATGAGTACAAAAAAGAAGAAAATGTTTAAAATTAATTGTGATGATTACACAGCTCTTTTAAATATGTTTAATGTATCAACCAATTGAATGTTATGATATATAAATTATTTGTCAATTAAACTGTTAAATTTTTTAAAAAGGAAAATATCTCTTTAATTACATTACAGTGATTTTCCGAATTACTTCAATATATGATTATAAATGCCTAATGTTTAAACAAAAAGAATATGAAACAGACAGGGGAATAATATGGTATGGCTTAGCAACAAGAGAAGTTAATTAAATAGAAACTGTCTCTGAGAAAGCCAATATATATAAGGGATTCTAAGCAATGTTGAATATTGTCAAAGATTTAAAGGAAAACATATACAAAGTAAAAAGAAAACCATCAGCAAACAGGGTGACCATAGAGAACAGCTGCTGTCTAATCTTGCAGGACGTCAGGCTTTAGCTGTCTCGGTAAATCAGGAGGGCAGCTACAAAGGAATTATCAATAATAAAGGAAGAGAATAGCTATCATATCCAGGCTGCCAAGAAAAAGAAATGTTTCAAGAAGGGGACAGTGATGAAAAAGATGTTGATCAAAACACCAATGGCTATAGGATTTATCAATGGTCAAGATATATGTAACACTGACAAGAGCAATTTATTGAAAAGAGATGGGAAACAAAGCCTGATTGAAGTAAGTCCAAATATAATTGGGGGAAATAAAATGGTGTGCACACAATTATCTCAAATTTTGCTGTTTGTAACACAGGGCACCGTTATCATCCCCATCTTCAAGGGGGAAAGTGGTACAATCAAAGCAATAGAAGTTTCTGGTTCTGAAAAAAAGTGACAAAGGCCAGATAAGTATCAGTAGTCATTCATTTTGGTAAATTCTTAGCCAACAGAAGAACTAACAAAAATACACTTGGTAAATAAAATTTTTCTTTAAAAATTTACATAGATGATATATACCTATTAGTTTCATTAGTATTGAAATCAGCTGACCTAGTAATAAATCATTGATTTACTTTCCTGAACAATTCTCTCAGAATTCTTACCAGAAAAGGTAACTCTCTTCTGGTTTTTCTATGAGAACATGCATATTCAAATATTCAGTTGTACATATTGTTACTGCTTGTCAAAACCATCCATGGGTATTAGACTACAGGGGGGTTTCATCATTGACCATTTTCCTCATTGAGGTGCACATGTCCTTCTATGACAGACATGGAGAATTCAACTCAAAATTTTCCTAAATGAACAAATTAAATCAATTCATCCTCCAAATCCTTTGTGCATTTCAAGTCTGCATTTCCCTCTTTATGGAATCTGTGACAAGACACTGGATCTCAGTTGTCAAAAAATATGAGGAATTCTCCTAACTTAAAGACTCACACATCACACTAGAAGACCAGCTGATCTTCAGTATCTATATATTATTGTGCTATTAGTAACGGAGTATTTTAAAAGTGGTCGGTTTAGCATAGTTCAGTTATCAAAGTATCTGCCCCGTTTTTATGTAGATAGATAGATGATAGATGATAGCTAGCTAGATTATAGATAATTTACCTCTCTCAATAGGAGAGTAAAGAGAGGCTGAAATAATAACACTAATAGTAATGCTGATAATATTCTCCCTGCATAAACTCATCTAGAATTTTTTTCTGTACATATTAAATAAGTCCTATGGAAGCTGTAGTAAAGAAATCAAACGATATGTTGCACTGGGCAAATCTGCTCACAAGACCTTTTGTGGATTAAGATGCGCCTGACTTGAGACATGGTATTTTCAATTTCTTCATATGTTTGTTAAAACTGAGCAATGACTAAGGAAGATGGGAGAAGAAGGTGATGCATGTGCATTATCTTTTCACAAGTAAATATTGAATATACCACAGACTACCAAAAGAACAAACAAATATACCTTGGCAGAAGTACACCAAGAGTGTTCCTTGACAGAGTGGATGGCCAGATTTTGTCTTGTGTACTTTGGACATTTTACCATGTGAGACCAATCCATGGAAAAGAACACTATGATTAGTAGAGTCTGTCTGTCTGTCTGTCTGTCTGTCTCACACACACACACACACAGATCCAGAATAAGATGAATTGATACAGTGGCTGTAACCATGGGTTCAAACATAGGAACAATGTTGAGGATGGACAATGTTTCATTCTGTTGTAAGTAGGATTGCTCTAAGTCATCAACTCTATGACACCTCACAGAAGTTGTTAAGGCAATGAATTCTCCACTATCTATATTCACAGAAACAAACATAGCATCTGTGTATTAGGGTTCAGCGTGGAGTAAAGAGATAATTTGTTATTATTTCCATATATGCATAGGTTTCCAGAATCAAAGACAAAGCCGGTAATTATTTCCTTATTACTCAGAAGATACTCTGCAGATCATAACACTGGAGTGATTAAAGTAACCAGATAGTAATATTGTAATTAATTTGATAATTACACTCATTTAGTTAAATTGATGATGTAGTAATTAGAACGGTTTTCAGGGAGTAGAGATTTTGATGGCCAAAATAATGATTAAATGGATTTTTAAAATCAATTAAGTCATGCTATAAGCCATTACCAAGATATGGCAACTTAATTTTTTCCTGTTGTTTTCCTCAATGTATCATTAATTTTTCTACATAGTCTATTTAATAGAGATGCAATATTAAAAATGTAAAATCTCTATGATCATGTTTTATGGTTTTCCACATTTCTTTCTAGATACTGGATACCCAAGTCATCATTTTATAGCCGTTGACTTGAGACTTAAGTTTGGTTGTTTTTTTTTGCCTAAGAACTATTGCGAGCTGCATCTTTAAAGTACCATAAAACTGCACACTTGAGACTAAATAATTTCTCCCAGATTCTACTATCAGTCCTTCCAATGAAAATGGGTCAGTGGTAAGCCAGTATTGCTTCTCTTTTGATTGCTTAGGCTGAATTCTCTGAACACAGGTAAGCATTTAAAGTGAGGTTAAAGACAAACTTCTCTACATCCAACAGGAGTTTACTGTGTCTCCTGTCAGATTTCAATGTGTCCTTCCAGGAACAGAGAGCAAGAGGACAACATCGACTCTTACAGACAAACTGATTTATCAGGACAAATCAATTTACTAAGGAAGCAAAAATTACAATGACATGTTTCCCACATGAAAATACATGGGATAATAGGAACAAGTGGTTCATTTGGTATAGACTATATAGGTTCAGAAAATGTATGATTTTCATGAAGTAAATGGCTGTCAAAAGTAAATATATGTACAAAAGCAATATGTTGAGGGGTAATCAAACAAATTATTAGATGTAGTTATCAAATCTATTCCTTTTCCCCAGGATGAACACATACATACATTTGTTTCAAGTTTGGTAGAACACAATTGATATTGTACCCTCTGAATTTTGCAGGAAACTTGGAACCTGAGTTAAAAGATAGAAAGTTCTTCTTTTACAATGGGTGATCTTTTACTACTGAAGTAGAAAAATGATTGACTTGTACAGCTTTTATGCTTGACCAAGCCTTATAAGTAAAACTAGGAAGTGTTCCACAGGGATATTAAAAATTAAACTTTTATTGAATTCAAAGACATGGTCAAGCACATGGTCGATAAATTCAAAGGATATCTACAGCATATACATTTATCAAGTGTAAATTTCAACCTTGAAACACTCCTTCTTGAATATAACCTCAACTTTAAATATTTCTATACCTGTAAGGAATCCAGAGCTTGAGAAAACAGTGCATACTTATTTCAAATTTAGGTTAAAGAGTGAGGCTGGTCAATATGATTTTCATGATGCTAAACTTTATCCCTTGGGAAAGAACTTAATGAGTAATTTCCAAGGGAGAAATACCAACTCTTTAATTATTGGTTCAGATCCTAGAGCGGGACGGAGAGAAAAAGTTAAGAACAAGATGTTCCATGTGATTAGCCTTTAGTGAGAAGCAAATCAAAACCACAATAAGACAATCTGCTAGAATTAAGAAGTTAAAATGCTTTAAATAGAAAACAACAGCAATTTCTAATATATGGAGAATTTGGAACTTTCACCCATTGCTGGTAGTAACATAAAATAGCACAGCTGCTATGGGGAACAAGTTGGCACTACCTTAAGAAGTTAAGCAGAAGACAGCGGTCAGTGTGAGAGGTGAAAATAATAATATACAATCTATCCAGGGGTTATGAGGTTAGGAGGGGGAGGGAGAGGGGGAAAAAAGGCTGATACCAAGGGCTCAATAGAAAGTAAATGTATAGAAAAGAATGAAGGCAACATATGTACAAACATGCCTGATCCAATTGAAGTATGGATTGTGATAAGAGTTGTATGAGCCCCTAATAAAATTATTTTTTTTAAAAAGAAGTTAAGCAGAGGTACCATGTGACCCATGAATTCTATTCTTAGGTTTATGCCTAAGAGATTTGAAAACAGTGACATGGCAGATGAACGGCAGCATTCACTGCAGCACTGGCCCCATAGTCAAAAGGTAGCAACAACTCAAGTGTTCATCAATGTATGAATGGGTAAACAAAAGTCATAAATACACACTATGAAATATGAATCTTAAAAATAGAAGAAGTGAGACATACATACAAACATGGAGGAAAAACGTCACTGCCACCAAGTCGGTGCCTGTTCCTAGTGACCCTACAGGACAGGGTAGAGCCGCCCCTGTGAGTTTCCCAGACTGGAGCAGCTGGGGGTTCTGAACTGGTGACCTTCGGAATTGCAGCCCAAAGCTCAACCTCGAGAACACCAGGACAACAACAAAGTGGAATCTTAATCAGAAGGATGCATATTGTATGGTCTTGCATATAGGAGATACCTAAACAAGATAATAGCTGTTGTTGGTTGGTGTTGTTGTCGTCAGGGACCATCAAGTTGGTTCCCCTCTACAGTGACTCCATACACAATCAGAACTAAACACTCCCGGGTCCTGCACCATCCTCATCAGTGCTCCTGTCTGCACCCACGGTTTCAGCCACTGTGTCAATCCATCTCCTTGAGGGCCTTCTTTGTTGCTGCGCTTCCACTTTACCAAGCATGATCTATGTCTCCAGGGACTGGTCTCTGCTGACAACTGGGAGAAGTATCACAAGAGTACTACTTAGAAACAAAGATGACAGATAAAGTCTTGGATAAGGATAAAGATAAAGGAGAAAAAGAGGTCTTGTGCAGTAGATTTACCTAACACTATACTTCTTTTGATCTCATGACTGCCGCCTCCATGAGCATTTGATTGTGGATTCCGGTAAGGTGAAATCCTTGACGACTTCAACCTTTTCTCCATTTAAAATGATGTAACCTATTGGTCCAGTTCGAGCATTTTTTCCTTCTTCATATTTAGTTGTAATCTTTCTTTACATTGAGTTTTAAGGCTAAAATCCTAGGTCTTCATTAACAAGTACTTCAAGTCCTCCTCACTTTCAGCAAGCAGGGTTGTGCCATCTACCTATTGCAAGTTGTTGATAAGCTTTTCTCCAATCCTGATGCTGCATTCTTCTTCACATCATCCAGTTTCTTTGTTTATTTTCTCAGCATAGTGGTTAGATAAGAATGAGAGAGGAAGCAACTCTCATGCAGACCTTTTCTGGATTTAAACCATGCAGTATGCCCTTGTTCTGTTTGCACAGCTACTTTTTAATCCATATACAAGTTCCAGATGGTCACAGTGGAGGGTTCTTAAATTCCCATTCTTCCCAAGGTTATCCATAGTTTGTTATGATCCACACTTTCAAATTTCTGGGCATAGTAAAAAAAAACAAAACATATTCTGGTATTTTCTGATTTCACACAAGATATATCTAACATCAGCAATAATACACCTTGTCTCATGACTTCTTCTGAATCTGGCCTAAACCTCTGGCAACACTCTCTCTCAATGTATTGCTGCAACTATTGTTGGGTGATTGTCAGCAAAATTTACTTGAATGTGATATTAGTGATGTTTTTTCTATATTTTGAACATTCTGATGATGGGTCACCTTTCTTTGGAATGGGTACAAATGTGGATCTCTTCCAGGCAGTTGTCCAAGTAGCTGCCTTCTGAATGTCCTGGCATAGACAAGTAAGTGCTTCTAGTGTTTCGTCAGTTTGTTGAAGCATTGAGTATCAGAGTTAAACTAGAGGTTGAAAGGGGAAATCACTGTTTAGGAAGCAGTGAATTTCTATTTATGGTGCTGGAATATTTGCCAGTAAATATCAGTGATGGTTGAACAACATGATTAATGTTTCCAAATCCTACATGTGGAAGATTTGAATTAGCAAATAATGCTATCTATGTTTTATAATAATTATGTTATTTAAATTTTTAAAAATTATACATCATCTGTTGACAAAGTAGGATCAGTGTTAGGTGGATAACTGATGAGGCTGTCTACTCATATAAATATTTACAATATTGGAAACCCTATATTTGGTCAGAAATGAGTTAATGGCAATGGGTTGGGTTGGGTTATTTGTTTGGTGTATAAACAAGGACAAGGGGTATGAGAATAATGCTGATTTACAAGACTAATCTGTAATCACAGCAATACCTCTGCTGTACTCATCCTCAATGAATTATGAGGTAGTGAGTGCTTCAGGCCATTGTTGTACTTGTTAAACTCTAAGAAGTCTACTACCATCAATTTGATTCCAACTTATAATGACCCTATATAACAGGAAAAACCTACCCCTGTGAGTTTCTGAGATTGTGACTCTTTATGGGAGTAGAAATCCTTGTCTTTCTCCAATGGAGCTTGCTGGTGGTTTTGAACTGCTGACTGTGTAGTTAATCAGCCCCCTGCAACCATTATCCCACTGGTGAGTGCTGTCAAATTAATTTGAATTCAGAGCAACACCATATAGGATCACCCCCATAGTTTTTAGCTATAATTTTTACAGTAAGCCTGGTGGCCTCGTGGATAATGAGTTGGACTGCTATTTGCAAAGTCAAAAGTTTGACGCCATCAGTGGTTCTACAAGAGAAAGATAGCTTTCTGCTCCCTAAAGATTAATAGCTTTTATAACTGAAATGAGAAGTTGTACCCTGTCAGATAGTGTCACTATGAATCAGAATCTACTCCCTGACAGTGAGTGAGGAAATAAATCTTTATATGATCAAATCACCAGGTCTTTCTTACACTATGTAACTGGTGGATTCAAACTCCGGATGTTTCAGTTAGCAACCCAAAACTGAACTTTTTTGCCACCTTAGTTCTGGCTAGATTTTAGGCTATTTTTTTTTTTAGTAATATAACCTGGGTTTGAGAAGCATCTTAGCCTCCACTAAGCTCAATTTCTTCATAATTAGACCTAACTCACAAGGCTGCTGCAAGGATTAACTGAGAAAATGTGTAAGAAGCACTTCCCGGAGTGCCTGGCACACATAAAAGACGCTGAATTGCCAAATCCTATTCTATCTATAATTCTATAACAAGTGTTTAAAACGTTTTGGTTTTATTTTAATAGACTAGACATTTTATATGAGATCTGGTGGCTCTGTGGGTTAGGCATTTGGCTAACCTAATGATGGATGGTTAAAACTCCCCAATCCAAATGCATTTTATTGTTATCACTGGGGAAGTAGGGAGCCTGAAAGGAATATTAGAGTCAACAGTGAACGCCATGTACTCACAGAGGAGCCAGGGAGAAATGCTCAATAAATGGGGACACTGCTGTGGGACCACAAACACTGATGGCCTGGACCTACATGAGGTTTTGGCTTCGGCAGAGAATAAGGTCACAGTGTACTAGAGATGACTGGCTCTTCAGTAGAAAAATAATAGCCACTCAGGGAGGGAAGAGTAGAAACAGTCATACTCCAAATGTATGGAATGAGAACCCCATCCAAACATAAAAGTCACTTACACACAGAGGTAAGACAGAGACATGGGATGTGATAGTAATATTTCCATGTCCTTCATTTATCATACGCAACTGAAAATGATATGCTATCTATATTCCAAACACTATACAGTATAAAAAGAACATATAAAAGTATCAAAAATTTAAGTACATTGTATATATACATTTAGAAATATTTCATGTGAAATATGAAATATTTATCATATCATTTTACACTTTTAACTGTTACACTGTCAGATTTAAAAGACATTATGATAGAAATTCAAAATATAGATCAGTGCTTTAAACTTATAAGAAGATGCAGGTATATCAAGAAATTAATTCTAAGCCTGGAAATTTGCAATATTTATTTTAAAACGTTCATTTATGTATTACTAAGCATGAGGTAATAGAGAGTTTTACTGCTAGTGTTACTGTAATTAAGATAATTTTCAAGGAAACATTAAAACTCAATCTAATACTTTAGAGTCCATATCATTTCTAAGAACTCACAAATACATCCATTCAGACAAATTTTAAATTCTGGCTGGCATCTATTTTGTATTAATTTTTATTTTTACAACGAAAGGGACTCAACAATAAGAACAGTGAGTGACTGGAGTTTCCTTTGAGAACGCCCTGGCTATTACACGCTCCTTTATAGTGAAAGCTTTGGAAAGGTAGTATTTTAGCTTTTTTATGTTTTAAACATTAATTGCTACTTCTATGCACTGTACCACTCTTAACTCGGTTTTGTGATTTATTTTTAAAGAAGCATTTATTTTGAGAAGAGATCTGAATTTTACATACAAGGAAGGCCAATGCTACCTTCAGCCAACTTATTAAAAAATTAAATCGTGGACGTCATTCTGGGATGACAAATTATAGGTGTAATAGAAGGAAATAAAAATGCCCTTCTCCCAATAAACTTGATGTTAGCCACTGTCAATGTTTCTTTTTTCATAATAGCAATGGATACCATAACCGCCGCTGATCTGGGAAGTCTATTGGTAAAGGATTGTTATAAAATTGATTTAAATAGCAGTGACATATTTGCACCACTTAGAAAGCACAGCTCAGGACTAAACATGTAATCATTGGGATGCTAACAATAAGACCCTCGTCTACAATACCATTGGATCCACAAGACTTCCCACAGACTGGCCTGTGATCTTCCTGCATTCGGCGCATAGCATGTGTTTTGTGAGTCAGAAGAGGACTTTATAGATTGGTATTGGACATATGGGCCAATATCGGACTTATAGACTTGATCTGGACTTGACTGGGATGTTTTCTCAATATTCAATTGTTCTTGTATATTAAGCTCTTTTTTATACACGAGTGTCTATGGATTTGTTTTACCTGGACTAACACTGCCTCTTTTTATGCTCTGAGTCTACCAGATGTTGTCACAATTCCAACTATCATTTCTATGCTGAAGGCTACCAAAGTGAGCACATCAATTTTACCCACTATGTTTAACTCCACATCTGACTAACCAGATAATCTTGGAAACCTTCATCTAAAATTCTCACATTACAACCAAAACATTTTTTAAAAGATTTATCTTTCTCCAAAACTTTCTGTTCTACTTAGAAAACAAAAAACAAAAATTTTTATTGTGAATTAGGTGAAGGTTTTCAGAACAAACAGTGTTTTACATGCAATGATTCAGACACATTGTTTCAACACATCCACTGAAATCCCCTCAATAGACCATCGCTTATTCAATTCCTCCCTGTGTTTCTGTTTCCATCGCTGCTTCTATCCTAGCCCACGGTGGCAGATTCCATGTCGAATTGCTCTTGTGTAGGGGGAGAGTCCAACCTGTCAATTAAGTCCATCAGGTCACAGACTGATGACGTTTCCTGGGAGGCGTGGCTTTTTAATAAGGGAGTCATGGGAAGTTCCCACTCTCTTTTTGTCCTGTTCTCCTTCCTCCTTCCTGAGCCTCTCTGTCTCCTTGAGGGGCTGCCCGAAGTGGGTCGCTTGCTAAGCCTGGGAACTGCCTGTGCCCTGCGACGTTTCTACTTACTTTGGTTACACATTACTCTGCACCCCCGGGCTTGGGTTCTTCCTGAATCCTGTAGCTATGTGAGTGTGAAGAGGGTTCCGTCCAGCATCGGATGTGTTCATGTCACTCTGGCAGTGAAGGTCACCAGAGAAGTGGATGATGACAAGGAATGAAAAGGTAGGAAAGTGAAATCTGGGTCAGAGAGACCTGCTGCTTTTTACCACACAGTTGGGTAAGGTGGGGTTTGCCCACCTCGCCCCTTCAGTAGAGAGGCTGAAGACAATACTGCTAACTAACCTTGCATAAACTAGGATTGACCAGAGCAAAGTGAAACACGTGGTTATCTTGTCTTTCACTCACCTAAACTTGATATCTGTTTATGGACTACGAGAAAGGGAGAAAACGAATCTTTCCAAATGGATAGTCAACTATCCCAGCATGTTTTACAGTGGTATTCTCTCAGTAATATTACTTCCACAGTCAAGTTTCTCATAGGTATGGGCTCTGCTTCATTCTTATGGATTTGTCTATACTCTTAACTCCTGTACCTTTATAAAGATTCTGTTTTGTAAGAGTACCTCTCAACTACTACTCTTTCAGAATGTATTGTCATATTTTCTCATTTATACAAAACCCAAAACAAGGTTATAAATTACACACACAATGCTATTAAATAACAATGAAATGGAAATAATCAGTAATTTTAAAGAACTAAACTCTTCCCATTCATAAATTTGTTATGTATCGCTATCTATTTAGGTCTTATTCAATGATATCTATTTTTCCCATAATGATCATGCATATCTTTGGATATACTTATATCTGTATACTGAGATAATTTTATGGATTTTTGTATTCTTAAATTATATATCAAATTTAATTTTCCAAGTGCCAATTTTTACTGTACATAGATGAAAGTTAAGCTACCACATAACTCTTATATGCAGAATATTTGCTTGAGTCTGTTGGTCATATTATGGGCTGGGAGTGTTCTTTATACATCCCATTTACAATTCCTTTAACGGGTACATTATCTTTTGCATATTTTCTCTTAGTTTGTGCCTTATTTAATTTTGTTTACAGTATCTCTGAAATAATAAACATTCTAATGAAGTTTATTATAATTATTTTACTTTTTCTTTTGTTTTTGTTTTAAATGGAATCATAGAATTCTTTTTTTTTTAATTGGGGGCTCATACAACTCTTATCACAATCCGTACATACATCCATTGTGTCAAGCACATTTGTAAATTTGTTGCCATCATCATTCTCAAAACATTTGCTTTCTACCTGAGCCCTTGGTATCAGCTCCTCATTTTCCACTCCCTCCCTGCTCTCCCCTCCTTCATGAGCCCTTGATAATTTATAAATTATTGTTATTTTGTCATATCTTACACTGTCTGGCATCTCCCTTCACCCACTTAATCAGACATGTCTACCCATTCCAATTTCTAAAAACACTTTTAAAATGAATATCCCTTCTATAGCATCTTTTCCTTCTATGCTGGTTTTGATACATCATTGCAGTGGGCACACAGAATTTATTCAGAGATTTTGGCTTGATTATAGAAGTAACCGGTTTCAGCATCAAAACTGACTCAGAATACAAGACAGCCTCTACTCATCAGGGCTGAGAGACTTTATATTCTTCGTGGCTTCATAGCATGGCCCCTGCTCTGACAGGAACCATTAAAAACCTCTTTTCACTCAGAAAATAAGTGCCTAAAGGTGCCCCTCTCACCAGCAAGCCTTCTGTCTGATGACACTCACAGTTTTCGCTGTCCCCAGACCACCCTCTCTCCTGCTGGTCTGCTAGTTCTTCACATTCGTTGCCCGCTTCTTACTGTGTTTTGCAATCTCTGGTGTCACAGCATTCTCTCATATGAATTAGAGTTTTAGAATCTCAAGTTAAAAGAATGTAATCCAATCCTCGCTCTTTCTTAATGCTAATGAGACCCCTTCTCACCTCTGAGATGGTTCATTTTAAACCTTGCAGAATGACAAAACTTATCAATACCCACCCTAGAGTTCCAGACAGCTTAATTACCCAGTCCCATCCTCCTCAAGGATGCCATGCACTTTGTTGTACATCATTAGCAAGCTGTCCACTCCCCTTGGTGGACCATAAGCTCCTCACATTTGCCTAGGCTACCTAGCCATTTTGCAGGGGTGACAAAGAAGGGCCACACTAATTCACAGCACTGCAATGGTGCGCAGCAAGTTATAGCGTTGAGGACACACCAGCTTTTACTTACCAATTCTGCAGTATATTAACTTTATGACTTTATGACAGTTCCTTGCAAATTGTCAACCCTTATTTCCCTCATTTATACTATAAATTAGCATTACCGCAAGTCAGTGAAGTTGTACAAAGGTAAGATGAGATAATGCATTTGAAGCTCTGAGATAGATCATCACCAGACACTCACCGAGTGCTAATTAATTTGTAGTTACAATATTTGTGTGATGTAAGGTCCCTATGAGTTAGAGCTGACTTACGAGTAACTAATAACCTTGCTACATGTATATAAGCTTGTACAAAGTAATAAATATTCAAAACATACTAAAGTTGAACACATGCCAATGTGCTTCCAAGAACCTTAGATGATTTAGCTGATCTAAGTCTATGATTTATAGATTCTGTAATTTAATACTAATTTCTGTGCAATACATTTTTCAAAAGAAATATCTGTCTTGGCATACATTTTTAGAACAATTTATTTAATAAAGTAAATTTGCTGAGTTGCTATTTTTATTAGAACCTTATTTTGATAAAGCAAATGATATAGTATCATGTTAGTGTAAAAAATGACAAATTTGGTAGTGGTGTAGGGATCAGCTCCAACTGAGGACCGGGGCCATACGATGGTGGAGAAGACTCCAAAAAGTGTGAAGCTTGCTCCTGGAGCAGTAGTGTGTGTAGAAAGTGAAATCCAAGGAGATGTAACCATAGGACCCAGGACAGTGATCCACCCGAAAGCACGAATTATTGCAGAAGCCGGGCCCATAGTGATTGGTGAGGGGAACCTAATTGAAGAACGGGCTCTCATCATAAATGCTCACCCTGATAACATCACCCCTGATGCTGGAGATGTTGAACCCAAACCTATGATCATTGGAACCAACAATGTGTTTGAAGTTGGCTGTTATTTTCATGCCATGAAAATGGGAGTTAATAATGTCATTGAATCAAAAGCGTATGTAGGCACAAATGTAATATTGACAAGTGGCTGCATCATTGGTGCCTGTTGCAGTCTGAACACCTTTGAAGTCATCCCTGAGAACACAGTGATCGACGGTGCCGACTGCCTCCGCCGGGTGCAGACTGAGCGACCACAGCCCCAGACACTACAGCTGGATTTCCTGATGAAAATCTTGCCAAATTACCACCATTTAAAGAAGACTACAAAAGGAAGCTCAACTCCAGTTAAGAACTGAAAACATGATGACATTTTGTCTTTGACCAGTCTTGTAAAGGGCCATAGCATATATGCAGTCTTAGCTCATAGTAATGCATGTAGGCTTTGTTTTGTAAAATTGAGTTAGAAGAGAAAGCAATGTTTTTTTTCATTTTAACTGTCTAATATAATTTATATAAGTTCATATAAAATGCATTGTTTTCTTATTTACTTGCTCCTTTTCTGATAATCTACATTTTTTATGTATTTTCCTCTTGTTATATAAAATATTGGCCACAAGTTTTAGTTCTGAAAACACTAACCTGTGATAAGATAGGGCCTATTGTTATGTATTTATATACTAACATTTATTCAACTGAATAAAAGTGCTGATGACAAAAAAAAAATGACAAATTTGGTGAGAAAACAAGTCTAAGAAGACATGAACTTTAGAAAACCTGTACTGTGTTATGCCTCTGCGTATGTACTGTGCTGTTAAAGAATAGCACATGCATTTGTTAGTAACAGGAGGCCTCCAAGACTTGAGCATTAAAAATTGCTAAGCAATTTAAAAAATCGCTCCAGTGTTGTGTTTAAATTCTTCCCTCTGCACAGATGATAGAGACTTTGATTGCTCAAAATCCAAAATGGAAGCTCGCAGAGGCGGGAAAGCTTGACTCACAAGCTGTTTACGTGGCAACTTCACTCAGTCTCCTAAAGGCTTATTCTGAAAAGCAAAAACCTCCAAAAAATTGCAGAGCATATTATTTATCACCAGTTCTACTTCCATCCCAGATGAGGAAGATAGAAATTTGCATGCAATTGTTCTATTGGCGGGTGTTCTGTGTTGTCCCCTCAGCTAATCCTAAACAGGAAGGACACGTGACTTTCCTAACAAACTCTGAATAAGAGCCCCTGAGATTCCCACTGACAGCACGAAAATTTGACATGAAGCTTTAGCAAAGGGTTATCAGTCATCCATATAATTCTACATTTCTAGGCTTCTCTGCAGCTGAAGAGTGCTATCTAAAGTCACTGACTTCCCCATAGCCAAAGATTAATTGTGAATATTTATTATTCCTTTCCCAGGGCCTACATTAAATTCCCCTCCTGGATAAAGAGTCTGCTCTATCCATTTTCTCTGAAGTTACTCTCCTCTAGAAATACATAATTCTCAATATGGCCATGGTATATCATAATGTATAGGTGAGTGATTAAATTTATCAAATTAAAGTTTTTAAATTGTATCCTCTTTAACTCAAATTCCTTCCCTAGCATGTGAATCTAGGCAAGTTATAAATTTCTTAAGTAGCACTATTCTTATTTGGTAGATCATAATAATGCCCTCTCTCATCAAATTATTATAATGATTAGATCAATTATGTAAAGTGGCCGACATATCATTGATGTGCAGTAAAACATTCTGATCACACATTTAGGTAACTGCTGATGTATCTTCTATGAACTGTCAGTGATATCCTCTGCTTAACTTCTGGAACTTTCTCAGACATCTGATTATGGAAAACAATCTTGTTTATCTCTACATTAGTGTTCAAGAGTCTCTGTTTGCAGGGATTATGATTGCATACCATGTCTCCACTTGGTTTCTGAATATGAAAGTATGATGACAAGTTTCTAGATATAATAACTGACATTATTAAAATTCTGAAAATTTAGATTGCTATAGGAGGAGTAACAGGATATATTCAATTTAAAATTGAACCAGAGACAAATGAATAAAGTGAAGATTGGGCTTTTATTGACAACTCTTCTCTGTGAAACACAGACACAATCCAATGCCCCACCTCCTTTCTCTGAACAGTCACAAAGATGCATATGCCACTGCATTTCTGCGTAGTAAGAACTGCAGGCTAACCTTGAGCAATTTCAATTTAATCTGTCATAGGAATTATGGAGTAAATTGTAGCTTCAAGTGATTTTTCTTAAATAGCCCTTTGTCCTTTCAATTCCCTAAATTTGTGAAGGAAAGTACGCCAATCTGGCAACCTAAGGAAAAACTAAAGAAAGGTCTCCATACTAGAATAAAGTGCTCCCCCAAAAAACATTGCTTTTAATAACATGTCATCAAAATGCTGAT
>NW_022111321.1:14642978-14650586 GCF_000313985.2 Echinops telfairi
CCCCCATCATTCACTATGGTAAGATTTTTTGTTCTGATGATGCCTTACACCTGATCCCTTCGACACCTCGTGGTTGCATAGGCTGGGGCACACTTTCTTATAATGTGGTAAATTTTAAAATATTCATATAATTGGATTAAACTATTTTAAGATTACTTAGCAAATAGAAAATAAAGAGTGAAGCTAATATGTTTCACACTTTCCTGGAGTCTGATAAATCTTAAATTTGTAGACCACTTCAAAAAAACTAGAGGATGTAAAATATCAACCCACTATTAAAAATAAATAAATAGGGTTTATGTACAAAGCAAATACATTCAAGTGTGTTCATCAAAACGATTTATGAATAACATTCTGAAAAACTGAGATTCCCAGAGCACTTACTTGTCCTCAAAGACCCAGAGGCAGTTCTTTGAACAGAACAAGGGATACTGCCGATTTAAATTCAAGAAAGATGTGCATCAGGTATGTATCTTTTCATCATATTCATTCAACCTATGTGCTGAGCAGATAACCCAAGGAGCTAGACTATGTCAAGAAGAACACGACATCGTGATTGGAGGAAGGTTTGTTAATAACCTGCGGTGTGCAGATGATGCAGCCTTGCTGTTAAATGAAGAAGACTTGAAGCTTTTGCCGATGGAGATCAAAGAGTACAGCCTTCAGTGGGCATTACCACTCAACTTAAAGAAAATGAAAATCCTCACAAGTGGGAAACAGACGTCATGTAAAGTAGAGAAAATATTGAAATTGCCAACGATTTTATTTTGCTTGTATTCACAATCAGTGCTCACGAATGCAGCAGGCTGGAAATCAAATGACATATTTCATTTGGAAATCTGCTGCACCAGGCCTCCTTAAAGAGTGAAGATGTCACTTGTAGGAATAAGGTGTACCTTTTCAAAGCCAGTGTATTTTCAGTCACCTTGTATGCACATGGCAGCCACACACTGACTACAGAAGATTGGTAAAGAAATGATGTATTTGAATTATGGCATTGGCAAAAAATATTGAAAGTACCATGGGGCTCAATAACAAGCAAATCTGCTTTGGAGAAGGGCAGCTCGACTATTCGTCAGAAGACAGAATGCTTAGACTTGGTCTCGGGTGCTTGAAACGTGTTTTCAGGAGACAGCAGTCTCTAGAACAGTGAAATAGTTTGTCTAAAAGAGGAGAAACACTCGCAATACAATGGATTGACACAGTGGTTGCAGCAATGGCTTAAACATAAGGACAAGTGTGAGGATCCATAGGGCAGGGCCCTCTTTCATTCTCTCCAATATAACATAGCCACGAGAGAGGACTTCTCCAGGGTCCCAACCAACCACAGCAAGAAGTACAAAGTGCCCTCCACACTAAGCTCATCCCATAAAAATACATTTGTGCCTATAGCCGTAATCTCAGGAGAAAGCTGAAACGCAAAGAATAAATCTTGTACTGTGTACGGTTAAAAGATGTTGGCCAAGAATGTTAGCACAATTTATGGTAGGGGGGTTACTCTAATTCCTAACCCAGGCGGTTAGGAAATAAATAAGATTAAGGCCTTCCATAATCTTATAGTAATAATCAGTCAACTAAATCTTAGTTCTAACTTCCTGATTCCCTTAGATCAGTATTGATGTTATTAACTCTATGAGACCTCCACTCAACTTCTGGTAACTGCTGGTAAATCTGTAACTTAAAAAGAGAATCTGTAATTTACGCTAGGGCCATAGCTTGTTACTTTGGGACAAGTGGAAGAGGCAGACAGGCGAGCCGACTCAATTGTTCTCGACAAATTGTCTTGTTCAACAGACTTGAGAATTCAAAACATACACTTACTGATTTGAAGAGAGGTGTTTATTAAAGTTTGACAAACAACTATAATTTTTTTTATTTTTTGGCTTGTACCTCCTGTGTACCTGTGAACACTGAGCACATGTTTGCTTCACCCTATAAAGACCTGTCTATTCTTGGGCTTTGGGACGCTGCAGTACCGCACTGTGGTAAGTGCTCCTGTGATTCTTGATTTGCAAATCAATGCTATCCTTCAATGTTTTCATTTCTAGTCAGTGTCAAGTCTTACTTTGATTTTAAGGTTCTTCTTACCAAATATTATCCTTAAAACATCAGGTTCAAATCTTGCCAGTGACTTTTGCATCTGAAGTGGCTAATCCTTACTTTCCTGTCAGAAGTCAGGCTAACTTAATTTAAATTACAGAAGAAATCATAGCAAGGCTGGGGGTGGGGGTGGGGAAGGGGGGACAGAGGGACAGAGACCATCTTGTGATGATATACTAATTGACCTCAGTAAAAGAGGGAGGGTCCAATCATCTTGTTAAAAGTAGCCAGTGGTTGATCTTTGATTCTTTCTCTTGTCTTTATCATTCTAATTATAAACCACTTTACCTCTAGCCTTTATCTTTCTTTCTGTCTTTTTAATGAGAATGGCTTCCCTACATGCATATTTAATAGCTGCTCAGAATAAATCTTATGTTTCTACTGGAATTTGGGTTATTTTTTATCACCATTTAGCCAAGTGTCTTTAAAGAAAGAACTCTGATCTTTATCTCTAGCTCTTCTTTTGTCTTTTTAACATCTCAGTACAATTTACCTTTCCTAGCTTCTTTCCAGCAGTGTCACCAGTAGTCTCAAATGGCCCCAAACCAATGTGTCATCAGTCAGGAAAATTCAGCTCCCTATTCTGATGACAGCAATGTTTCAGGATTGCAATCACATCTGATATGACGCGCATAATCCAAATATCTACCCTCATATTCAGCGCTCAAGACATTTGATCATGTAAACACATTCACATTTACCCCAAAATCAATGTTCTAAAATCTGAAACAATCATCTGCCTTTTAGTTTCAAATCTGTCCCAACCCTTTAAAAATGTCAACATCACCATCTCCCGAACATCAAACTCAGAAGCCTCAGAAAGATCCTGCATTCCAGTTCATGATACTCTTCATCTGACCAAGTGCTAAGACTTCACTTATCCTATAAAACTATCCTGTTCACTGAATCCATACCAACTTTCTAAGTTTCCTAGTTACTTTCATTTCTTAACTTCTAATATATTTTTATTTCTAATTGTATTCCCCAAAACAATTGGTACTGTTAGCCTTTCTTATCCTTGCATCTTTGTTATAACACACATGTCTACATTTTCTAGGCAAATATAGGGTGATTTGCATTCTGGTAGTAGAGCTATTAGAGCACAGGTAGTGGTTATGCACTGGGTTACTAATTGCAAGGTCAGCAGTTCAACACTACCAGCCACTCAACAGGAGTTGAGTGGCTTTCTACTCGAATAAAAAAAAAATAATTACAGTCCCAGAAAATCTGCCCTGTTCTACCATGTCACTGTAAGTTGGCATCCACTCGATGGCAATGTTTGATTTTGGGTTTTAGTGTTAGTCTTTATATATTGTGAATAATCTGTGTATTTGTATTTATTTATATTTTTAGTTTCGTCTTCTTCTTGTCTTCCTTTGCAAGTATTGACTTTATCATTTTATTTTCTCATTCTGTTTTTCTTTCTCCTCTTGAGAAAACCATATATTCTGTGTCTCTTCTCTTTGACAACTATTTTTTGTTGAGATAGCCTTTACATAAATTTGACCACAGGATCGTAAGTGTGCAAATCTTGGGGTGAATTTAACATACAATCTAGTATTCTACAATACAGTCAACTTCATCACCCAAGAAATTTTATTAGTGCCCCTACAAAGCCAATCTCAAATCTCTCTCCTAGAAACAGTCACTGATGTGATTGCTATCAGCATACATTCAAGTCCTCTCTTACAGTTGTTGTTTGTGCTGTCGGGTTGGTTCTCTTACAGAAATTCATATAAATAGAATCTTGCAACATACTTCCTTTTGCGTCTGGCTCCTTTCTCCCAACATAATGATTTTGAAATTTTCCTAGCTTATGTTATTAACAGTATAGTCCTTTAAATTGAAGAATGTTGTATTTTTATCTTTATTTTATTTCTATTCATTTTATAAACCCATTTCTCTATTTTCTTATTGATGGCAAACAACTGTTCCATTTTTTTTTTAATCTGATGACTAAAGAAGCTGCTATGAGTGTTCTTATGTGAGACTATTTTTTGAAAAGAGGCATCGCTCTGTAGACCCATGTTTGAGACACGGCTGTTGCTATTGCTGAGATGTCATCGGTCCGCTCTGACTCACAGCAACCCTAGGTAAGCCAGACCGAAACCTTGCCCAGTCCCGGCCATCCGCACAATCGGGATGACGGAGTTATTGGTGCCACTGTGCTGTCCTCCTCTTGAGAGTCTCTCTTTTTGGCTGACTATGTTACCAAGCACGATGCCCTTTTCCAAGAACTGGTCTTTCCAGATATCATGTCCAGAGTATGAAAGGCAAAAGCCCACTGATGTAAATCCAGGATGAACTTTTTGGTCTGCAACCATTTTTACATCCTTACAAATATAACTATTATCATTGGTTTTCACGTGCATGTTAATCAACCTGATCCCAACCACAAATCTTATCTTAGAGACAACTTCATTGGTGTCATAATGTCTGCCTCCTGTGGGTGTCTCCTGGTGGTAAATGCTATCATATTTTGTCACTAACGTATTAGTGTCTTTTTCTCATTCTTGACAGTTACCTCGGGATCCTGAATCCTTGAATACCTCTTACTTTCGCTCAGATGTTGTAGCTCCTCCCTTGTCCTCTAGCTTCCACGGGTGCTCCTCAGCAGTGGCCATCAGATTGTGCTTTCTTGAAGGCTGATGATCTATCTTTTCTCTAGTCATTTAAAATTCATTCTTCTTTTTACTTGTGATTTATAGTTTTGAGATAGCATGTCTAGGTTGAATTTTGTTGCTTTAATCTACTGAGACTTGAAGGGTTTTTGATGTTATGAATTTTTGTCTCACTTCTTCAAGGGCAGCTTCATTCATACTTCATCCTGGGATTTGCTGAAACTTCTTAGTCTATCTTCCCTGATTGATTAATTACTATTATCTTTTGGGTATTTAACAAATATTTTCTCATTTTCAAATTCTTTATTAAAATGCATTAATCTACTGTCTAGTAAATCAATTGAGTATCAAAGTTTGATTAATACATCTTAAATTTTATTTCTAAAAATGTATGTTGTTATTTTTAACTCTACATGGCTGTCCTTTAAAACAAAACAAAACCTTTTTATTTTAATTTGGGTGAAACTTTATTTTTTAATTTTTCTAGTTCTTTGTTTTATCATTTTATTAGGGGTTCATGCAACTCTTATCACATTCCATACATACATCAATTGTGTAAAGTGCATTTGTACATTCATTGCCCTCATCATTCTCAAAACATTTGCTCTCCACTTAAGCCCCCAGCATTAGGTCCTCATTTTTCCCCTCAGGGCTCATGAGGGAGGGGGGAGGGGTGAAGCTTTACAGAAAACATTTTTCCATTCACCAGTTCATACACATTATTTCATGACGTTGGTTGCAATTTGCTCGATGCAGCAATATTCCTCCCTCTTCCTCGTTGTGTTGTTCACGTTCATTTATCCTTTGATCCTGCCCCTTCTTTGTCCATGATTCCTCATCGCTTTTATTGTTGACCATCCCCTTGATGTTCTTAAATGAATTTATCGTCTTTGATCATTTTAGCATCCGAAATATATGTGCTATCTCACTATGTTCTTTGATAACTCTTTCAAGTCTCCCTTGTGGGGTTTTGTTTCAATGTACACTATGTGGCATTTCACTGTGAGCTGCACATTCTCATTTGTTTGTTTTAGGTATTTTAGGTTTTGATTGATTTGTCAGTTGATTTGAGGCCCTATTGACCAGGGACCTATTCAAATGACATTATCTGCTTGATATTTTTCTGACCAAATGGAACAAAACAAAAATGCTACGAATTCAGACATAGAATAGTTGGCTGACTTGTCAAAAATCTCAAGAGAGATCATATCCCCACATCTACCCAATGTCAACTTGGTCCAGTTGCATTTGTTCGTTTCTGGGAAGGAAATGTATTCCTTAGCATCCTTACAAGGCCATGGCTCCCTGGAGTCCAACCATCTATGGGAACTGGAAGACACTCCACCATCAGCACACAGTGAACTTTATCTCCTACCCCTTGATACGTGGTATTCCCAACATTTGGCAGAAACCCCTCACTGGGAAAGGCCATTCTAGCATGCACATACTAGCAGCAATTTGGTTTTCACATTGTTTATAGGTTGTGTAGGATTTGTGTGTGTGTGATCAGCATTGTCTTTAAAACTATGTCTGAAATATTTTATTAAACATTTTAATTGTTTCATTTGAAAGGCTAATATAGCCTGCCATATGGTCAAAGAGAAAACACCCTAGTTTTCTGCCCAAGCTAAATCTTTGTCACATTTCAAGATTTCCTTCAGGCCTTATGCCTCCTCTAGCCGATCTTTTCTAGCCAGTCACATTAGGAAGAGGCCCTTTAAGCTCGAGCAGTCGTTAACGTTGGTGGTTTCATACTGAAGTAATCTCTCGGCAGGGCTGTGTTTACCATTAGATAGATGCCTGGCTCCTCTTGAGATGTAACCACGGCAGCTGTTTGTTCTTTTCAACAGCACAAAGATTATTGCAGAGGCTCAGGGGGTATTTCTGAATTGACCTGCTTGACCAGCCCAGTCACTCTGTTTTAGCCCATTGTGGCAGCCCCAGGACAACCCTTCTTACTGAGCGTTTTCCTTCTTTTCTCTCTGAGCCTCTACTTCAGCAAACATGATGTCCTTTCCCAGGGTATGCCCTGATAACATAGCCAAAGGGTATGAGATGAAGTCTCCCCATTCTTGATTCTAAGGAATGTTCTTATTTTCTGTATTTCTTCCAGGATAGTTTTTTTTTCTGCCTTTGGTAGTCCAATATAATTTCAATATCCTTCTCTAAAACCATAATTCAAGTGTATCAATTCTCTCCAGTATTCCTTACTCATGGTCTAGCTTTGGTGAGGGGGGGAGATTTGAATGTCTTTATTAAACAAATGAGTGAACGGCAACACAAATCAGCAGCAATATCTTTAGGAGGACAGGGAACAAGGTAAAAGGTTAGAAAGCGATAGTTCATTTCATGGTCTCAAGGTGGCTGAGGAACTGTTTCTAAGGCCCAGTGACCAACAGGAGGGCCCACTAAAACAGGAAACACCAAATTCTTTGCCTTATAAAAGGTGCATTCAAAAATGCTGCAAATTATCTTAATAGTAAAATCGCATCATACATTTTGAAATCTGACTTTCCTTGGCTACAGTTTTCCACCCACAGTTTGGAGCAAAGTTATAAAATGAGTAGGCTTGAAGGAGCACTACTTTTGATAGAGGGAGCACTTAGCTATTTCGGAAATGACTCAATGTTTTCTCTGAGTTCCTTTTCTATGATGGATTATTCCTATGTTAGTAAATGTTTATCAAATCCCAATATAGCTCAGGAAGAGTAAAGAATGTGGAGGATCAGAAAAGCAAGTCTTTCACCACCTTGGTGTTTCAGAAATCCTACTGTTTAGCAGCAGATCATCCCAAAGTACAGCTCCCAGGGCTGGGAGTTCATTACCAACCCCTGAAGTGCTGGCTGGAAAAGCGTCTGTGGAAGGTCTGAGCACTCTCTGAGGTTGA